>NC_141552.1:13197500-13277500 GCF_021556685.1 Rattus norvegicus | reverse complement strand
AATAAATCTTAAAAAAAAATAGATTCCCACAATGACCTCCATGCTGGGAAACACAGTGGGACTGCGGAAGAGTTTATTTGAGCCAATAGCTATTCATGAATTGGGCGACTCCAAACTAGATGTGGTTCGAGGTGCTGCTTCAAGTTTAAGAGGTGGGCTTTCCTAGATATCACCAGCGATAAAACAGCAAAACAAAGCAGGGAGAGGAGCTGCACAGTGGCCCAGGAAGGGCAGGGGCCTTAGCCCTTTGAGTTTTACTCCAGGCTGTGGGCAAGTGCTCTCCCACCCACTGGACTGCACCCAAAGGGAGGCATGTGGACCTGCCAGCACGGAGAGCCAATCTGCACCACAGTATGTGTGCTGGGAGGAAGGATGTCTCAGCCTGAACTCTGCAAGTGATCAAACTCCCACTCCCTAGAGGTTAAACAAAGCGGGCATACTAACTCAGTGTGAAGTGTGCAGGTGGGTGGTACAGGTAGGGTTCATCCAGGCACAGAAACAGGGCTTTTACCATCTCTCTCATCATCCTCACTACACTTTTTGTGTTACCATGACTTGTATGGCTCCATCCACAACAGCCAGTACCTAATTGACGTGAATGTCCGTCAGTGAGTGATGGATGAGGGAAACGTGACGTGTGTTGTATGTAAATGCTGTATAGCATTTATTTAATTAAAAAATCAAAATTATATATCTTTATAGTGTATGACAGGATGTTTTGAAATATGCATGACGTGGAAAAGCTGAGTTGAACTAATACAAACAGCTCACACACTTAGCATTTTTATAAGAACCTTTAGTATTCATTTCTAGAAATTTTAAAGGATACACTATACTTTTCCAAGCCAAGGTATACTTTTAATTGGTGTATATTTTTATAAACAATTTCTTTCTGTATATTTTCATACATGTATACTTTGATTATACTTACCCCCTCCTCCCCCAGTTATCAGCTCCTTCTTCTGCTGGCTGCCTTTACTGTGATAGTTCCCTTTCTACTTGGACTCTAGAGTCTATGGATGAAAGGAAGCGTGTTACGTTCAACCGAGTCTGGCTTATTTTGCTTAACACGGTGATCTCCAGTTACATCCATTTCCTCGCGAATGGCACAGTTTTAGTCTTTTATACAACTAGATAGACTCCACTCCGTGCATCACGTCACGTTTTCCTCATCTATCATTCACTGATGGACATCTACGCCAATGAGGTATCCTGGCTGTTGTGAATGGAGCCATTGAAGTCATGGTTACACAAGTTTGTGTTGTTCAATGGTATATGGTAGACTGCCTACTTCTATTTTTAGGTGTCTGAGTAGACTATACTGACTTTCACAACGACTTCACTATTTCACTCACCTATCAGCATGTGGAGAGTTTCCTTCTTCTTATCCTTGCCTTCTTGATGGTAGCCATTCCGGTTCATGTGAGGTAGGTGGGATGTGGCAAAGTTTTGATTTGCATCTCCTTTTGGGTTAAGACCATTGCTCCTCCTCTCCTGTGTTCACTGGCTGTTTCTACTTTTGACAGCCGTCTCTTCATCAAATGTATCTACTTACTAGGTGGAAAACGTATATTCTTGGTATATAATTTTTTGAGTTCATTATGTACTCTAGATATTAGTTCCCTGTTAAATAAATATATGTGAGCGGGCTCTCTTCTGTCGTGTAAGCTAGTTTCCACTCTTGGTTATTTTCTATTACATGCAGCCTTTTTAATTTCATGTAATCCCATTTGTCAGTTATTAGGATTATTTCCTGAGCAACTGAAATCTTTTGTAGAAATTCATTGCTTGTGCTTACATCTTGAAGCTCCTTCCCTTAGTATTTTCTTTTTTTTTTTCCTTCCTCCCCTCTTAGTATTTTCAAAGCTTCAGGTCTAATACTGAAGTTTTCGATACATTTGACATTGATTTTTGTACAGGGTGAGTATCCTAGTTAGCTTTAACTGTCAACTTGACTGAGCCTAGGGTCACGTGATAAGGGAGTTTCAGTTGAGGGATTATTTATATCGAACAAGTCTGTGGGTGGCGCCATTCCCTAGGCAAACAGTCCCATGCTAAGAAGGCTCCCTAAGCATGAGCTTGCTTTGTGGTTTCTGCTTTAAGTTCTTGTTGAGTTCTTATGCTGCCAACTCTGTCATGAACAGTGACCTCAAAATATAAGCCAAACAAACCCTTCCCACCCCTAGGTGGCTTTTGATCAGAGGGTCTTTTATCACAGCAACAGAAGGGAAACTAGCGTGACCAGAGACACAGATCTGACCCATCTACTTACCGATGTCCATTTCCGACCAAGCAGCCCTGTTAGAGAGGACATCTTTCCTCTGACGTATGTTATTAGCAACTTTGTTAGGAAGCATATGGCTGTCGATGTTGGGGTTATTTTTGGCTCTTCTTTTGTTTGTGTTTTGTTTTGTTTTTGGTTTGCACGTCTGCTTTGCTCTCATGGGTTTGTTCTTCTGACTTTGCAGCATAGTTTGAAAGCAGGCGTTATGACAATTTGGCATTGTTCCTTCTGCTTTGACTCTCTGGGGTCTTTTGTGGTTCCGTGTGAATTTGGGATTGTCTCCTCCAGTCCTGTGAAGATTGCCGTTGGAATCTTGATGGTGATTGCAATGTATCTGCAGATTATTTTTAGAAACATAACCATGTCATAATATTATGCTTGGCCATATGCTTGGGCAGTCTTTCTCTATCATAGTGTTTTCTCCTATTTCTTTCTTGGTTTTCATTGTAGAAGTCCTTCACGTCCTTGGTGAAGTCTAGTCCTAGCTGCTTTATTTTATTCTTTTGAGGCTATGGATGCCACAGTGCACACTCAAGCAATCCACAAATCTTTAGTCGTTAAACAAAAGGAAGAAAGCCAAAAAGGTTGGCAAGTTGTGTTTTGGATCTGGTTTGTTTCCTAAAGGTTCATGTACTGGAGACTTGGTTCCGAATGGAATGGAACTTGTTAGAGGTGTGGTTTAGTGGGGTTAGGTGACTGAAGTCACTATCCTTAGAAGGGACTAATGCTTGCCTCTCAGGGCTGGATTAGGTGCTGTGAGAGCAGATGGCTCTAAAATGAGCTTGGTTCTCTTGTTTTGCATTTCTGCTTTCTCTCTTTTTATGTGATATTCTCTCTCTCTCTATCCTCTCTCTTCCTCTGTCTCTCTCTCTTATCACATGACACCATATATTCATTTGTGATACAGCTTGATGGTCAAGATGGGGGGGGGGTCTCTAAATAATTGAGCCCAAAGCCTCCTCTTTATATATACTCAGTCTCAGAAATTCTGCTATAGCAATATAGACATCAAGTAAGGCATTGACTACTGCATTCGATTTACATAAAAGATCCAAATATTACTATCTCAGTGTACAATCAGTGCACTTTTTACATGAAAATTACTTATTAGTACTACATATATGTGTATGTATGCATGCACCCGTGTTCAGTACACATGTGTATGGAGGGTGGAGGACAATTTTGTGGCATTTATTCCATCCTCCCACCTTCAAGTGGGATCTAGGGCGATGAGGTTTGCATCTCCAAGCAGGAAGTGCCTTTGCCCTCTGTGCCTTCTTGCTGGCCTTCCAGACAAAATTTTGAGTGGAGTGTTGATCTCGTGTTTTTGTGATAAATTTGCAGCCTGATGTGTAGTTTGCACTTAGAAACACGTCTTGGCTTGCAGCGACCAGATTTCCAGCGTTGCGTAGAGAGGTTGTTCACTCTCAGTGTGATCTTGTGCGGGCGGACCCCAAAGCACAGGTAATCCCATTTGTAAAGGACTGTTCTCCCATCCCCCACCCTCTGTTGCTTCACGAATGATAGACTCATTGGGTTCCTTGGCATTCCAACTAAGTTACCTGTCGATTTCCCCATGCTTAAAATCGTTAAGTCTGGTCCTTGCAGGCTGATATTTTGTATGAGGAGTCCCTGGGTTTCGGGCACCTTTATTCCACACAACTTTGTATTCATACCACTTGTGCCAAAATTTGTCAGGAACAATATAAGAATTTCAACGCCATGACTGATTTTGGCCTTTGACTCAAGAGAGAGAAACTAATTATGGGCTAAGCTACAGGAACTGGGTTAGTCCCCACCTGGCCAAGGGTGCTTATGCAGAACTCAAACCTTAGCTCAGTGTGAGGCCAGGGTGGGTGGGATCAGAGCCTCCAGGAACCAGATAACAGTTTCAACCTCAACACCAGAGCTCAGGTCCCTGCCCCCTTTAATGAGTGTTTTATGGCTTGAAAGATTTTTAGATGAGCTGAATGCATAACTCTTTGCTGTGGGGAACAGGAAACTAGAGGTCTTTTCTATGCAGATGACATGGTTTTATTGTTGCAAACCAGGAATAGCCTCATTATTCTAAAAGGAAATGTGGCTCACAATGAGTTGCTCTAAACCCCCTGATTGTCATTTTTGGCAGATGTCCTCCAACATCCAGTTGGCTTTTATTCAACGACCTGTGATTGCCTTAACTCATTTAGCCATTTAGGCTACATTTTCCTGCTAAGCCAGTCAGGGGACTCACCAGGAGGCTATATTTGCTTAACGGTAGGCGTCTTATGGGTGCAGTACTTGGGTTTTTCTAAGTCCTTCTTGGGAGATTAGCAAGATGTACTTTGAAAAACATTTAAGTTGAAATTATTATGGCTGAGCTTGACGGACTGCCACATTGTTTCTCTTGTGATCCAACCCATACTGGTGATCTAAAGGAAATCATCTTTCCTTGGGTACCCACACGTGCACTCTCATGGGTATTCCAGTAAACTTTTCCACAGGCAGTCCAGTGGGGGCTGTTCTCAGTTATTTCATGTGCGTTCTAGCTGATATCCCTCAAGGTATTTCCCAGACATCCACACAGATTCTTGAGGGTGTGGTCACATTTCCCACACTTATTCTCACAGGGATTTTTATAGGTGTTCTCATAAGTATTTGTGTGTGTGTGTGTGTGTGTGTGTGTGTGTGTGCGCACACGCGCGTGACAGAGAGGCCAGGGGTTGATGTTAAGCATCTTCCTTAACACTCCCCACTTTATATCTTGAGACAGGGCATATCATTGAAATTGTAGGTCTTGAGTTTGACCAGACTCCAACAATACTCCTGTGTTTGCCTACTCAATGCTAGGGTCCCTGGCTTGTACCACCTTGCCTGGTTATCTACATGGGCACTGGGGGTCTGAACCCACATTTCTGCTTATAGCAAACACATCACTGACTACTGTTAACCTTCCTTACAGACATTCAGCAGGCTTTCCCACGGGAGTTTCTATAGATTCCCTGAAGCTATTCTCACAGGATCCCCATGGTTTTCTCACAGGAAAGACAAACAGGTCTTTCTAAATGGATTGTCACACGTGTTTCCACAGATTTCTTGAACATCCCCACAGGTATCCCTCAAGGAATGCTCATTGTGGTGGGTGTGTCTGCATGGGCCTGTAACCACAGATCTGGGCTGAGACAGGAGGATTCCTGGGAGTGGCTGGCTAGCCAGTCTTGACAAAATGGAAAGCTCCAGGGTCAGTGAGAGATTCTCTCTCCAAAAACAGGGAGAAGAGGGGCAGAGGGTAGCTGATAAGCCTGGCTGTGCTCAGGACGGGAGGAAGGACGTACCTGAAGTCAGCCTCTGGCGTCTGTAAGCTGAGTTCTGTCTTATCAGCTCCTTCCTTCACCATGACATGCATCAGTTCTTTCCTTTAGAGCTGTGCTGTGCTGTGCTGAATATATTCAAATCTCCTGGCCTTTGCAAGGACGAGGTAGGTAGGATAAGTGGATGCTGTGTAAAGAACCCAAGGATCCATTTGCCAATTGAAGCAGCTGGTGGGCGTGGCGTGCTCGGGCCAGGCCTGTGGACTGCCTGACCGGAGTCTTCATGTTAGCAGGAAGTAGACACCGGAAAGTGTGACCACAGGGTTTTCCATATGTAAGTCCCTGATGCAAGCTGGTAAGGCTGAGAGGATGCAGTCCAGGCAAGGAGAGAACCACCTTGGTAATTATAAATGAATGTGTACGCGCATGCGTGTGTGCGTGCGTGTGCGCGCGCGCTTGCTTTTCACTTGCTCATCTATATAGATCACTAAATCTCAGTTTTCAGCTCTGTGGAATGGAGCTTGTTGAACCTGGGACCAAAATGTACCAAGATTGTTGCCATCTCATCTATGGAATGGCACTCAAGGAAGCCATTGCCCAGATGGATGTCACGCAAGCTGAGACAAAACGCAGCGCCAAGAGAGCCAGTGAATGGCCGAGTCAGTGCGTGACCCAGAGATGCGCTTCTCCTCCAGCCCCAGCTGAGCCAGGAAGGGCCATTTGAGTCCAGCTGTCACCACGAGAACTCCAGACCTTCTTGCAGCTGTCTCCCTGGTGACAGTTGCTATGATTATCTCAGAGGTTCAGCGGCTGCCACCCATCACACGGGAGGCCCCACACTCTTCTGTCTGGAGTCCTTTTAACCTACGATTTATTAGGTTTGTTGTCTGTGATGAGCTCTCAAATGAGCCATAAATTAAAAAGATTATAAGGCATCCCCGGGGTTTTAGATGGATAACTTGTGCCGGGAGGTCCATTTATAGATCAATTATGATCCATTGACATTTTCGCTAGCATCGCCACGCAGTGATATGCAAACAGGTCTCCGATTCACACACCCTGGAAGGAAAGAGAAATTTCATCTGAGTGGCAGGTTATGAGGTTGTGGTGACGCAGCCTCATTTTATTATGTGTCCACCAGCTCCCTCTGTCCCCAACCTATGACTTAAGCATACTTCATACCGCTTTTCCCTCTTCTGCATTTCAGCACTTTCCCTGGGTGACATGTTCGTTCATTCATTCGTTCATTCATTCATTCATTCATTTCTATATTCCTCCTTCTATCTCAGCCTTTTTGAATCTGTAATAAGATACCATAGCTCTCTGGGCAAGTGCCCATCTACAGTATACCTATATATACATAGCATACCAGGTATGCCGTAGTAAGGATGAAGGTGATGATAATTAAAAAAAAAACCCCACAAAATGGCCAGTTTTGAGTATTTTTATGTTCCAGGAACCCCACTTTTCAGAGCTGATGACTAGGGCACGCTAGTGGTAGTAGACTAACTTTGTAAGACCAGAGAGGGTAAGCACCTTACCAAAAGCCACACAGGAAAGAGAGGATCCAGTTGAACTTAGGCGTGTTATGGAAATACTGTGTATCTCAGTTTCTTCTTTTATAAGCCGTTGATGAAGCCTACATGACACAGGCTGCATGCAAGGCGTCTTGGCAGGGCTTCTCTTAGATGGCAATGCAACCCTTCTTTAAATGGACTCAGGAAGGGTCCTTTGGTCCTGCTGGATCGTTCCCGAGGGCCTTTCTATCCCATATAGGAAAGGCAGAGCTCAGAAGAAAGTTCCCCAAGACCTAGGGTCAGCTGCAGAAAGGCCAAGACCCACAGCCATGGGATTTCTCACCTTCGATTCTGCGACACAGGCTGCCACAGTTGGAGGACCCCGTGGCCACCTCCCCCACAGAACAGACACACAGGGAAAACACCAGTTCAGCAATTGTAAAGGAGACTGGTGGTCCGGTAGGACAGTCCCAGCTTCCTCTCTTGATCTTGCCACTTCCTGGCTCTGAGGGTTTTTTTAAAATCATTATTCTATCTCTATGACTCAGTTTCCCTCATGTCCTCAGTGGATAAGGAGTTCGCAGGTCCACACAGGACCTGTTGTGGTGATCTTAAGTGTGCATGGACATAGCACAGTCCTTGGCATGCACTAGGGCTCAACTGAAGCATGTGTTAGAGTATTCCCATGTCCCAGTGTAGTGGGCACCATGCCAACCTCATGGAACACTGGCTTATTTGGGCCCCAGCCCTCAATTTTCAGGAATTGTCCTAAGCCCCCAGAATGGCTTGGTTTAGACAGAAGCTGTGTGCATCAACTCCCAACTCCTCTCTTGTCACCCCTACATCTGTCAACAGCAAATCCTTCTGGACAGTAAAATTCATGTGGTTCTACCCGGCCTCCTACCACCACAACAGTGGGCCTGCTCAACCCCGTCACAGACAGTGGTCCTTTGGCTCCCTGCCCTTCATTTCCAGCAGGTGGTATCTGGCTGCTTCTGTCAAGAGCGACTGTGCTCCCATGGGCCCAGATGATGACTAAGGACCTGCCAGGCTGTGGGAACCCTCCTCTCCTCACGCAGCTCTGCGCTCTTGCTGCGTTATCCTCTTGTGTTGTTCCCTCTGTCTGAGTGCTTGTCCCGACAGAGTCTCAGGACTTCCAGTTTTTCCAGTTGCCACCATCTCAGACAGACATCCAGGCTCAGCCCGGCTTTGACGCCCAGCATCTCCTTTTCTTCCTCACTGAATGTCTCACCTAACACTGAGCATGTCTGTGGCTTAGGGCTCATCCTCTACCTTCCCTCCCCTCATTGGACTGTAAGCCTACACGAAGGGTTTATGTTTTTCCTTTTCTTTTTTGTCTGTTTAGTTTCCCTTGTACCCCCAGCCCATCTCTCTGCACAATAAGTACTTATTCATCAAACAAAGGAATTTGGGCTGGGGAGATGGCTCTGTGAGTTAAATGCTTTCTGTGCAAGCATAAGAGCCCGAGTTCTAGTCCCAGAACCTATGTTAAAAGCCAGACATGGTGGGCACAGACCTGTAATCCCAGCACTGGGAAGCAGAGATTGGAGTCTGGTCTAATTGAGTTCCAGGTTTAGTGAGAGACTGTGTCTCAAAAATAGAGTGATTGAAGAGGACACCTAAATATCAACCTCTGGCTTACACACACACACACACACACACACACACACACACACACACACACACACACTCATTCATATACATACTCAAACACACATATACACTCACATACATACTCAAACACACATATACACTCACATACATACACACACACACTCATACACACACTCACACACTCATTCACTCACACACATACACTCACAAACAGTACTTATTCATACACACACTCACACATTCATTCACCCACACTCACACTCACACATTCATTCACACACACATTCATACACTCATTCATATACATACTCAAACACACATATACACTCACACACTTACACACTCACACACACACTCATACACACACTCACACACTCATTCACTCACACACATACACTCACAAACAGCACTTATTCATACACACACTCACACACTCATTCACTCACATACACACTCACACTCATTCACATACACTCTCACACACATACTCACATTCATTCACACACACATACATGTACATATATACAGACTCACACATACATAAACATGCACACACACATATATGTACACTCACACATGCACTCACACATGCATCCACATACACACGGACTCATACACATTCATACACGTGCACTCATACGTGTACTCACACATACAAACACACACACACACTTACACACCCATATACACGCACACACAATCCCATACATACAATCAAACATGCTCATACTCTCTCACACACTCATTTACACATACACACATACACACTCACAATGCACATACACCTGGACTCACACATGCACTCACCTCCCTCCCCAACATGTAAGCATGCACTCATGCACGCGTATGTGTTTACAAACATACATAGAAACCTGAAGAGGCTGCTTGAGTCTTCTCTGGCTTGGGCTATCTCTCTGGGCACAGAAATTTTAATGCATTTGTTCCACAAATTTTGAATCACTTACTGAATGGGAGTTTGGCCTTTTATGCCTGTCCTTATATTGGATCAGACCAATATCATTATATCATCTGTTTAACAGTATTTCATTATGGTCAACTTTACTTTTTGTGTGTAGACAAAGACAGAACCACATTTTTGTTTGTTTCTGGTGAAAGTTTTTTTTTACAAGATGGTATATTGCCATGTTAGGACACATTTTCCACATTAGATCATCACAGACGAAGTGGAAAGAGGGTCATTTTTGCAGAAAGCTGATAGACTGGATAAGTTTCCCTGAGGGCCTCACTTAGAGCGTTCTCTTTGCTGAAGTCCTTATTCATTCTCCTCATGGATTCCCCCTTAGTTAATTACTGAGGGTCGGACCCTTTTACACAGCCACTAGTAAGTAACATTTTCTGCAAAGTCACCACGGCCAAGGCTCTCTATGAGTGTTTAAGATTTCTTTCCATGACAACTGTACATGGTAGGATGTTATTATTCATGTCAGAAGGAAACAGAGGCACACAGAAGGCATGTAACTTGTCCATGATGTCACATCTCAACAGGCCCGTTTGGTGAGCCACACTGAGACAAACTTCCACTGTCTCGTGAGAACTTGCCACCCTTGGAGATCTGCACCTTCAGGTGGAATGAAACTACATTTCATGTACATGGCATCCTGGGAGTTTTGTGTCCCGCCATGAATGCATCTGACTTGCGAGTGACCCAGTGGTATCATAAGGCATGTAGAGGATGGAGCTAAATAGGGAGTAGGGTATTTGAGGGAGCTGGCCACCTCATTTGTGTGTGTGTGTGTGTGTGTGTGTGTGTGTGTGTGTGTGTGTGTGTGTGTAGGTCAGAGGACAATGTTGAGTTTAAACCTAGGTGGCATCTATTTTTTTTTTCTTCTGGAGACAAAGCCTCTCGCTGGCCTGCTCACTAGGCTGGATGGCCACTGAGCCCAAGGGATCCACCTGTTTCTGCTTTCTCAGCACTGGGGTTAAAAGCATGTGCTCCCATGCCAGATTCCTTATAAAAACATGGGTTTGAGTCTAGCTAGGTCATTGGACTTTCAAGGCAAGCGCTTTGCCCCTTGTGCTATCTTCTGGGGTCCCTCCATTTGGAACTTTTACACTTAGTAAGGAAGATGTTCCATGAGAGCTCCTCAAGGGACAGGTGCCTTCTCAGTTGGCTGAGCTGTGTGCCCAGGCTGTAGCTTGAGTTCATTCTTCTACAGAATGGAAAGCCAGTCTGGAGGACTCGGCATGGCAGGACCAGAGCTGGGGTCCAGAAGAAGCAGAGGGAATCAAGACATCAACTTAGCTGCAGTCCACACCCACCTTGGGCCATGTTTCCAAGAGTAGAGAGTGTGTGGGTACAGGAAGGATTGTTAAGGAAGGTAGTCAGGTGGCAGACTATGGGAGGTAGGTCCTGTGGGGATGAAGTTTCCAGGACATTCCCAGCTAATGTGTCTGAAATGTCAGATTGACCAGATGGAGAAGAGCTAGCCAAGGCAGAGGGCTGGAGTAAAGTTTCCAGCAGAGCCCCAGGAATGGAAAGTGAGTGTGTTTCTTGCTTGATTCATGTACCAATTATACACTGTGTATCCCATCCCAAGGCTAATGGGGAATAAAACAGAGGTGAGCCTGCAGCGCTGGCCTACACTTGCTCAGAATTGCTCAGGCCTGGCCAGCTACCTTCTAGGTGAGCCCAGGAAGGCTGAGATATGGGTCAGAGTATTGGCTCTACTAGAGAGCATTAAGAAGGGGCTTAATGTGTGCAACCTGCCTAGGTGAAACAACCTAGAGGGCTGGGCCACACAGCATCCTTTTTGAGGCCTTGCCTGAAGTCATTAGTGATGTTTTCACTCTCGCTTTGAGGCTTCAGAGCTGTAGCCCTTTTGGGGCCTGTGGACAGCACCGCAGGCCACTGTTACACTGAGGGTACAGAGCTTTTCAGGCTGTGGAAGCGGGTTCTAGCTGGTTCTCTCTGCTAAGGCAGTGGTTCACATCTGATCTCTATTGTACAAGGCAATCTAGGAGAGAGAGGGAATGAGTGGGATGCAGAGCCCAGAGTCCACCTGTGGGAGAGCACATGGCCAGGCCCTAGGGGATAGGCCTTGGCATAAGCATCTATTTTGTCTGGCTTCTGTCCTTACTCTTCAGACTCCTGATCTGCCCGTGTCCCCTCTGACTCCTCTCTCTGCTCCTTTCCATCTGGTTCCCCATGCAAGTTGACTCTCTTATGGCTGTGGGAAATGGTCGTGGGGTCCAAATGAACTCTGGAGGATATGAGATGCCTATCAGCTCTAAAAGAAGTCCCATGTCCTTCAGAACCCAACTGAGGGGAGGGACAAAGTCAGGATTCTTCAGGCAGCAGGCAGCTTTGTTCACCTTGAGTTTTTTTTTTTATTCAGCATGCAACTCTGAGGGGATGTCTTTTGGAATATCTTAAAATGTAAATGATTCAAATTTTGTCTTTTAACCCCCCCGAAAGACCCTAATACTCAAACGGGCCTCAGGGACAGTGGTCCCCAGGCACCTAGTTGGGATAATGCATGTTTGTACATGGGAACCAAAAGACTCTGGAGCAAAGTGGTCATGAGAAGCATTTCATAGGCTGACATGCACAGCATGACCCTTCCCGACTGACGTTGTCAAGAACCTTGTGAGCGGGTGAGTTTTGCCACAGACTGTCAGCTCTAAAAGTGCAGAGGCCCTAGAGGAGTGAGGAGGGAGACTATAGATTCAGTTCCCCTTGTAAAACCCGAGAAACTCATGCAGTTTGCCTCAGCCTTAGGGACCTCAGTTTCAATGCTTGTGAAATGGGCACATCTGTGCTTCCTTTGCTGGGTCACCACCCAAGATGAGTTGAGTTCTAAGGTCTAAGGTGAGATCTAAGCACAGAGACAGGACAAGCACAGAGCAGGAGTTAAAACTGTGCTTTTCGATGAGGAGGGGACATAATGTAGATCGGGGAGGGGCAGGCTTAGAATAGCTTGTCACATCAGGTGCTTGTACAGTATTCATGGAACAGCCAATGGAGGAAATAAAGGTCTGATGAAGGAGGGGGCCTGAGCAGTGGACTGTTCTGAGTATCATTCTGGGCGTCTTCTATTTTCTCTGGTTCCAATGGATTTATGTGTGCAGATTCTCAGCAGAATCAATCTATCCTTTCTCTGCTCAGTGCATAAGTTTCTTTACCAGTGAATGCAATGGTAAATCTGACCTGCAGAGGGCACTGTAGGAAAGGAGTTTCTCCTGAGATCCTGCTGTGGTTTCCTGCTCCTGGGGCTGGCTGTGAGCAGGTGCTTCAGGACTAGCCTGTGTCTCTATGCCAGAGATTTGGGGGAGACTCGTTCGTGTTCAAGGGACAAGCGACCCTTTTGTTCTTGTGGGTGTTGTCCTGCCTACTGAGATCTGAATGTGTCCCCTATATTCATGTTGGAACTTAATCTATAATGTAATAATAGGAAGGTAATTAAGTTGTAAGGGCAGACGGAGTCCCAAGCAACCTGGTAAAAGGGATGAAGGGAGCTAATTAAGTCCCTTTGCCCTCCCCCTCCCCCATGGGCTATCATGCTTCCTTAAAAACATTTTTTAAAACTAAAGTTTATTTTATGCAGGATGCTTTGCCTGTGTGTATATCTTTGCTGCACGAGGGCCTGGTGTCTGTGGAGGACGCAAGAGGGTGTCAGACCTCCCAGAACAAGAGTTAACAGGAAGCTGTGAGCCTCCGTGTGATTTCAGGGAACCAAATGTGGGTCCTCTGAAAGAGCAGCTAGCGCCCCTCCACCAGACTTGATGGGCATTTCCAAAATTCACAAAACCCATCAATTAAGATACCTTCTTAAAAATAGAGGGCAGCCCTCTCCACACACTGAACCTGATGTCACTTTGTTCTCAGACTTCTCAGATTCCAGAACTGTGGTTCTAGATGTGGGCCAATCATGTCAACCACCCTGTACTATGCGTAGTAAGTGTAAGTCACCTGCCCCAAACTGCTTGGTTGAGACAACAGCAATCAGCAAGTGAAATCTTAATTGGACCATCACCAGGCTGATATGTTGAACACACTCTTTCTGGGGAGGTCTGAACCTGTTTTGTGGTGGGATGGAGTGTTTTTGAAATGTATACCTTTCCTTTTCTGCCTCGGCCCCGTTGGTGGGATCTGCATTTTACATCAGCTATTTCTGTTCTGTATTCTTAGTGTTAATCCTCTTCTGGCTGCTAGCAAGTCGATAATTCCCAGTATTAAATTCCTGCCACTTTAATCTTCTGACTGGACCCTGGCATCCATAAGGTAGCTGTAGGTTAGAAGGAAGAGCATCAGATCCTGTGGGACAAGAGACGCAGTTTTCCCAGGCCATATGACGATGCTTAATTCTCCCTCCCTCCCACTTTTCCTCTCTGGGCCTCAGATTTCCCTATCTGCAAAAGAATGGCCCAGGCTGGGAAACTCTAGACGCTCACTTCAGCTTTGTTCAGATGCTACTATCAATGTAGTGTTTTTTTTTTTTTTTTACATCTTTTCTTTTTCTTTTCTTTTTTTTTTTCTTTTTGTGATGTAAGCCTGGGTGAGCAGCCTTGGTTCAGGGCAAAGGCACCAGGCAAGCGTATTAGTCTGAAGTCACAGGGTAGAAGTCTTGGTGTGTCTTTGCCTCTAAGGGTCCAGTTCAAGGTAGGCAGAGATCAAGGGAGCTTGGAGACTCAGTTTCCTCTATCAGGTGGGGTCTTCATGCTAACCTTAGAGGCTGTGGAAGCCCTGAACTCAGGAGAGTCCAAATAAGTCTCAGACTACCCAGGGTTAGAGTGTACTTGAAGAATGTGGGTTGGGCGTCTTGTAGAGAGGAGCAGGACCAGGCTGGTTCTCCTGAAGCCATGAGGCGCTGTCCAGGGTGCTGCCACCGGGAGCTCACAGTAGAACACAGATTCCTGGCTCTTGAGCCTCAGTGTCCCTGTCTAAAGTGGGGGAAAACAGACTTTCCACATCTTGGTGCCTCTGAAAGTAGGCAAGTCCAAGCCTGAGCTCCATGAGATGCCCATGACACTGCATATATCAGCACACGATGGTTCAAATGCCAGTCCAAACTTCAAGACTCTCTTTCATCCACTGGTCAACCCAAGGCCATACATCACTGTCCCCAGGGTGGCCAGCATGATTCTCTGTGTTGCTGGGTCTTAACTTCTGGGAACTGTTGAATTAGATGGCCACTAAGCATTGTGTCTTAAAACCAGGAATGAATTCTCTTAGTTTTTCCAAGCAGGGCTTACAGGTCAGAGACATTTTAGTTTTATAGCTTTCAAGCACAGTAATTAAACTTAAAAATATAACTTTACTGCTCACAGTCCTCACCAGGTAGAGGAGCAGAAGAGAGAGTGAATTCACTCCCAGAAGTCCTTTCTCGAGCAGAGCTACTCTACTGGCAATGGAACTGATGCACAGGGACCTGATTTCAGTGAGTTTGGGGGCACAGATCGTCAGAGCACAGCAGGTCTCCAGGAATCACCTGTAACTATCCCTTATCATGGGCTCTGGTGTTGCCTGCAAGCCTTGAATCTTCTGGGCTCATGTGTGCACCATTCTCACCTCAGACTTGGTTGTCACACGATCTCCGCCTTTTGTGTCTGTCTCACAGGACACAATCATGTCAGTTCAGCCTGTCATTGCTGGCTGCTCCTTTAGTTCCCGGAGCAGACTGCAGAATATGGGAGTGGTTTGAGATGCTAGCTGTATGAAGGGAGGCAGCTATGGGTGTGCTGGGATCTGGAGCAGGTGCTGGGGGAGGGTATCCAGGGACTCTTTGCCAAATCCTCACCTCCGCTCTTAGTTTGCCTCAGCTTTGATAAATAAAGATCTATCTTGTTCTCAAAACCCAGTCTCTACTTCCTCAGGTTGATTGTGAAATGCCTATGTTGTGTGCTTAGCTGTGATGTGGTCTGAGAGGTTGATGCTGGAGAGGCTATCTCAGCTTCTCTACCAAGTCACACAGCTACAGTGAGGCTCTCTACAGCACTACGGACTCAATGAAGGCTCCCCAGCTCTCACCATCCTCTGCCATGCAGCATGGCTGGCACTAGGCTGGGGAGCCATCAAGGAAGAGTGTACCTGTCTGCCTGGAGCTCCAACAAGCGGCTTCTTACTCTTCTCAGCGGTATAGGGAACTGGGTTTGAGAAAACAGATTCAGAGAATCAACGGGATGTGGCTCTGGGAGCGGCGTTCCTCTCTCTGGCCTGCTCTGTGGGTCTTGAGTGGAACGCTAAACTCATTCCACAGGTTACAGTCCTGCCCTGCTTCTTTGGGGACCTGAGTTCAGGATTCCTGAAGCCTACTGGCATTCTGGGTGGGACACACAATCTCATCACCTTGGAGGCTGAGGCAGAGGAATGGAATTTGAGTCCATCCTGAATTACATAGTCATGTATACAACGAACAACTTTTAAATGGTTCCAGGGCTCTTTGGGTCATGAGTTTTATAACCTTGACTTCCCTATATCCCCATGGATCTCCCTGCAGCCTATGGGTTTGCAGACCCTGCTTGGGATCATTTTTGTCTGCAAGCCAAGAAGACTTCAGCTCAACCCACCTTCAGCAAGGAGCTCCATCTTCTCCACTGACAGTTGTGGAGTCTTGTAGCTTCCCTGTCCCTGCACATCTCAGTGACCATCTATCAGCCTTGCAAAGACAAAAAAGGAGATTTCAGGTACCTGTGAAGTTCTTGGGCCCAAAGATTTGGCTTCCCACTGCCCCAACAGTACATTCTCAGAGGAGGACTGATGAAGAGACCCCGAGAGTCAGGGACCTAGAATGGCCCTTTCCTCAGCCCCACGGTTCAACAGACCACCAGAACAGTCATGGTGGACGAGCACAGCCTGGGGTGGTAGCAAAGGGAACTAGGGTTGCCTGAGTGCACGTCTCACCCGTTCCACCTGCTTTCTGTGTACTCTTGAACACAGCATCTGCCTCTCGGTGCCTCCGTTTCCTCTTCTGTCCTCAGCTAGAGAGGGTGGTGGGGAGATCCGATAAGGGGTATGTGCCGAATCGAGAATATACCATAAGCTCCTGACCGTACTCAGATTCCCTCATTCCCAAGTCTCCTGCAGTAGAACACGCAGACAGTAGATTTAGGCAAGAGAGTCTGTACTGTCTGGAGAGAGCTGAAAAATAAGGCTGAAACTCAAAGAAGATTACCTTTTTTAAAAATTTGAGACTTGGTCTCATTAGGCTTTCCTAGCTGGCCTGACCATGTAGACCATGTAGACCAGGTTGAACTCACAGAGATCTGCCTGCCTCTTCATCTCCCGTGCTGATATTAAAGGTGTATGCTATTAGGCCTGGTCCAAGCTGCCTTAAAAAATAGGTGTATGTTGTGTGGGGTGTGTATGTGCTGCATAAATGTAATTGAACAGGTGTTCTAGCCTGTGTAGAAATCAGAGGAAGATATGGTTGTCTCTCCTCCTGGCCCCCTCTCACATTTCCTTACATGGGGTCTCTCATTGAACCAGAAGTTCACACTCTATCTAGGTCGGCTGGTCAGTAACCTTCTGGGATCTGCCTGGCTCTGTCCCCAGTAGGCACATGTAGTCACACCTGGCTTCTTGTGGGTGCTGGGGCTTTGAACTCAGATCCTCATGCTTGCAGTGCAAGCACTGTTACCCACTGAGTCATGGTCACAGCTTCTAAAACAACTCAGTAAGTTAGAAACCGAATAGTCTATGAACGCTAGTGCACGGTGGTCAAGTTAGTCTTCGCTCTTGGTGTTACATAAAACACTTATGTACCTCCCACGTGATTTGTCATCAGAACTTCCCCATGGTCAGACAGCAAGAATTTCAGGGTTCCCATGCGGCCCGGTCTCTGTGGCAGCCATTTAAGTCTTCTCCAAAAACCTCAAAGAGCCATTGGCAATGCTTAAAGGAGTCTGGCTACATTCCCATGGGATTTTATTTGTGGAATTTGTATTTCATAATTTTCATGTGCCATGAACTATTCTTCTTCTTTTTATTTTTTTTTGACAGCTTAAAAATGTGGAAGAATATTCTTAACTTGTAGGCTGTGTGTAAAAACAGGCTTTCGGGCTGCAGTTCGCTGGGCTCTGTGTGAAATTCAATAAAATGTGAGAAACCTGCTTTGCAGATTACAAAGCTAGGTCTAGAGAGTTGTGGAAATGTCTTCCGCAAGAGGACAGAATCCTGAACGTGGGAGGTTTCAGGAGCCCCTCGGGTTCTGAAGATAGGAGGCAGGCACAGGCGGTTCCACAGGACAAAGGTTCTGCATGAGCCCTCGACCTTGGCTAGAGGATGCTCAGCGCTTCAAATTGGTTTTTGATTGTAATTTTTATTAATTATTTGAGAATTCCATACAAGGCATTTCGATCACATTCACCCCCACCCCCACTTCTACAATATCTACCCCCTCTTCCTTGCTTGCCCACTTTTGCGTCCTTCTTAAAAAAACAAAGTATCTAGTTCAGTCTGTGCTGCCCAAACGCTCTTGGCTGTGTGAAGTGCTGTCTCCCAGGGGGTGGCCCACAGGAAACACTGATGGGTGTGGCTAGGAATGTAGTTGAGTTGGTAGTGGGAGTGCCAAGTATGCAGGAAGTCCTGGGTTCAGTCTCCGGCATAGCGGTGACGTGCCTGCTATTTCAGTCCTCTGTAGGCGGAGGCAGGAGAATCAGAAATTCAAGGTCTTCCTAGGCTACACGGAGAGTTTGAGACCGACCTGGGATATAGGAGATTTTGCCATATAAGAAAAAGAAGGCTGGGTGATGAGCATAATCACTCTAGCACGAGTTCATCTGAGTTAGTCATCCCCAACCCTCGCTGTTTTCCTCCCAGCCAATTCTCCAAGCTCTGCCCTTTCATTCAGGGGAGAAGGTATCCACCAGCCCTATACCTCTGCCCTCCTAACTCCACCTGAGGGGAAACATCAGCTGCCTCCACGAGTTGAGCCTGCAGTTGGTGCCAGGAGCACCAGCGAGGAGCCAGTACAGCAGCCGCCCTCCTGCAGCCCTGTCCTGCTGCCCTGTAACTGCTTCCAGCCCTCACCTGGGCTTTGCCTTCTTCCCCTAACCTCTCTCATGCGCTCCTGAGCTCTCTCTCCACTTAGTGGTTCATTTACTGCGCAATCTGTGATTAATTAAAACAATTTAAATAACCGTGCTGATGCTAAATTCATTTACAGCCACCTCCGCTGTGCTCAGCTGTGGGAGCACAAGGGAGCTGCGGCGCTGGGTTTCGACGGGCGGCCAGGGGGCACTGTGGTGTCAACTTCGATAGCTGGTGCTTTTGGCTGGGTCAGGCAGTTGGGCACTAGGAATCTACCCAACCTTTTGCCTTCTTCCACATGGCCCCACCTCACACCCCCAGGCTTCAGAGACGCCCCGGGATAATTCAGAGCAGGAAATGTCAGTCATGCTGGAATGCATTACTTGAATTCCTCAGGCCGCAGGGTTTGCTACGCGAAGGGAAACAGAGTCATAGATTCCGTGAGAAGAAAACATGTCTAAAAGACTCCCTTGGTAGGGAGAGGTAGAGGCCTAAATTCTGACTGGCAACCTTGGACGAGGTGAGGACATAGAAGGGAACATGCATAGAAAAGATCACGTGAGGATGAGGCGAGGACGGAAGCCGGCAGCAGACCCACTCCCTGTCCTTCCTACAGACCTAGCGGGCCAGATGAGCTCATACCCGGGGCTTTAAGCCATCCTGTTTGTTACGGCAGGAGGAATCAGGGGTAAAGGCTAAGCTAGGAAGGAACCCAGCACACAGACTTTTTTTTTTTCTTCCATTTTTTCTTTATTAACTTGAGTATTTCTTATTTACATTTCGAATGTTATTCCCTTTCCCGGTTTCTGGGCCAACATTCCCCTAATCCCTCCCCTCCCCTTCTATATGAGTGTCCCCTCCCCATCCTCCCCCCATTACCGCCCTCCCCCCAACAATCACGTTCACTGGGGGTTCAGTCTTAGCAGGACCCAGGGCTTCCCCTTCCACTGGTGCTGTTACTAGGATATTCATTGCTACCTATGAGGTCAGAGTCCAGGGTCAGTCCATGTATAGTCTTTAGGTAGTGGCTTAGTCCCTGGAAGCTCTGGTTGCTTGGCATTGTTGTTCATATGGGGTCTCGAGCTCCTTCAAGCTCTTCCAGTCCTTTCTCTGATTCCTTCAGCAGGGGTCCCGTTCTCAGTTCAGTGGTTTGCTGCTGGCATTCGTCTATGTATTTGCTGTATTCTGGCTGTGTCTCTTAGGAGAGATCTATATCCTGTTCCTGTCGGCCTGCACTTCTTTGCTTCATCCATTTTGTCTAGTTGGGTGGCTGTATATGTATGGGCCACATGTAGGGCAGGCTCTGAATGGGTGTTCCTACTGTCTCTGTTTTAATCTTTGCCTCTCTATTCCCTGCCAAGGGTATTCTTGTTCCCCTTTTAAAGAAGGAGTGAAGCATTCGAATTTTGATCATCCGTCTTGAGTTTCGTCTGTGTGTTCTGCCCAGCACACAGTCTTAATCTCCCAAGGCACTTTGCTAGATGTAATCACTAATGGTTTCTAAATTAGCACTATGTTTGGGTAGAGGCAGGGCCAAGTTTTAGCATTTGCTGCTCAGTCTGTCTACCTTACCTCTACTGTCCTGTCGTCCTGACTAGGGATGAGACGAGGCTGGGTAGGTGTGGTGGGTGGGAACAGGCAGGGCTGAGGGTATTTTCTGCACAGGAGCACATTTTGTACAGCCCTGGATTACCTGTGGCAGCTGTCTGCCTTTGAGTTAACATGGGATAAAACCACATGCATCTAAGTGACCTTGGGCGGTCGACTTCTTTTCTCAGTAGGAGAGATTTTTATTCTCAGCAGATACTTGGACATATCTGGAGACCTTTTCTGTTGTGATGTGTAAGCGTGCTTGTTGGCATCGAGTGGGTGGGCTGGCCATCTCTCCTAGCTCATTCCCTCCCACTCTCCCGTTTCCACTTTCCTCTGACCCCTGTAGTTTCTGAGCCACATAGCACTTTCACTGGCTGATGCCAGGGTGTGCCTCAGCCAGATCACATCCCAATCTGCAATGCCTCCCCAAAAGGCTTTTAATGACCATTTTGTTTGAGAATACAATTTCATACAATTTCCGTGCTCACCTAATCCCTCGTCTTACTTTACTTTTACAATTTTTTTAAAAAAAAGATAATATCTTGCAAACTGATTCATCTGCTTCAGTTTCCTAAGTTCTAGGAATATAGGTGTGCTGACACCATGCAGGGCTAAAAAAATCTTTTAAAAATAAAAAATCAGTAGAATATGATACCTTCTAACATATATTCTTTTTTCTTCCTTCCTTCCTTCTTTCTTTCCTTAAAAGATTTATTTATTCTTTTTAAATTGCATGTGTCTTATGGGTATGCACATGTGAGAGCAGGTACCCAAGGAGGCCAGGTGAGGGAGTCAGACACCTGGAGAAGGAGTCACTGGTATTTTTGGACTGCGTACTGTGGTCCTGAGAACCAAACCTGGGTCCTCTGTAAGAGTAGCATGGGTTGCTAACTCTCTCTTGCCCACACTACTCATTTCTTAAGACAAATATTTCTTTATTTATTATTTATTAATTCAGGTGCGTGCTTTTGTTTGCATGCGTCTCTTGCAGCGCATGCCTGCCTGGTGACCACAGAGTCTAGAAGAGGATGTTGGGTTTCCAGGGAGTAGAGTTATGGAACGTGTTTGCTGGGAGTCGAACTCAGTCCTCTGGAAGAGCAACTAGTACTTTTTAAGTGTCGAGCCATCTCTCCAGCTCTGTGTTAGCTTTTTCCTTATGTTTCAGTTTCTGTCATCAACTGTTTTTTCCCTTTGGTGTCTTTTATTGGCTGATGTGTTCCTCATGCCCAGTATACTCTTTGTGCTTGGGTGTGTGGGCACACTCAATGGCCCCATGTTCATCAACTCCACCCGTGCTGTCTCGGTGGACATTTAGAATGTGTGGGCACACTCGAGCCTTCCAGAGGTCTGGTGGCAAAGAAATCAGTATGACTCTGTCTCACCCAGGGTCCTCCAATCTTACTTGCCCGTAGAACCTACTTCCTGTCTGTCAGTCAGTCAGTCTATCTGCCTGTTTGTCTGTCTGTCTCTGTCCTACCATCTGACAGTCTACAGAGGATACTGACAACTGCTGTTCTGTTCCCAACCTTCCTGGGGGAATGCATGGGTGAAGATCCTCAAGATACGGGTGTAGGCTTGGAGCCTTGGGGGCTTATGAGTGCATTCACTCAGGATAACACAAGCCCTGGCCCCTGGCTGCACAATAGCTGGTCAGGAGCTCAGCTGAGCTGCACCTTCTTCTGCACCTGTGCAAACATTGTGTATCACGAGACTCGGAAAGAGCATATGCCTAGAGTGTCCATTAGGACACCCTGGGAAAAAGGCTACAGCTTGCTTTGCCTGACCAAACAGGAACCTGGCAATGATGTATGTGTAGAAGGTCAGAGTGTATGTACAGAAGACATGACCAGATTTCTCCCCCCTTGGAAGCGTTTTTGTGTGGATTCAGGCCCAGCTGGACATGGGCTGGGAGACGCTGAGCCCCAGCCTTCACGTAGGAGATTAGGCATGAGGAATTCGGGCTTGATATTCACACTGAGGTTGTTTCAAAGGGAAGAATGAGACAAGGATGGGTGGATTTGGTCATTGTAGCCACGCAAAACATAGAAAGGATCCATGAGAGAAACTTAAGACCTAGGTGATCTTAAGACCTAGATAAGTCAGAACCTTCTGGGAACCAGGATGCTCTCTGGATACTGAGTTAAACAAAGCAGGGCAGTGCTATTCCTAGATGTGCCCTGGGAGAGCCTTGGTGGCCAGTCTGCTCTACCCACACAGATATGTGCCCAGGATGTCATAATGTCAGCAGGTTCAGTTGTCTGATGGTGAAGGTTGAGTCCTCTATTAGGAGGAACCCATAGGACAGAAGGAAAGTGGTCAGGATGGCTTGGCATCCTGTGGTGCCTCTTCTCTAGGGACCTTAGTCCCATCCATGAAAGAGGAGCCCTCACAGCCTAACCTGACCAGCTCTGAAAGGCTCACATCTTCCTACTGTCACCTACGCTAACACTTGAATTTTGGAGGGCAGATAGTCAAACCACTGAGATTTCCACATTGCTTACTCTAGCTCTGGGGTAGAGGTGGGGATTTCGAAGCATTTTATTTTGAATGTGGCATCTAGAACTCCTATTTGCTTGCTTTGCCACAATAACTTTAGAAAGCCCTCGGACCCCACAGATCAGAATTCATTCCCATGTATTTAAAGATCCCCAAAGTCTACTGCTACCATGGTACCGGAGGCAACTTTGATATCAGAAGTGGAAGTGACAATCTCAAGTTCACAACGATGAGTACAATCAGTGTCCACTGGACCTAAAATGTGCGTTCTAAGGTCCCACTCAGAACAGCCTAAGTCTTTGTGAGAAATGAGTGAGGTTCGAACAATAGAAAGGGAAGAAGTCAGGCTTGTCAGGTAGTTTATTACACAGATATATTTTAAAGCCCTTAGTCCTTGAGGATCTACTTATTTTGTTGTTTTAAGAAGGAGAGTGCATGTACTGATATGATTACATACATCTGGAGGTTAGAGAAAAACCTTGGGAGAACGTCCTCAGAACCTTTCTACCTTTTCTTCAAGACAATGTCTTTCGTTGGCCCAGAGCTTCAATGAGTGGGCTAGGCTAGCTGACCAGAAGTTTCCAGGAACTCACTTGCCTCTCCCTCTCATCCCGCCATCACTGGGATTATAGGTGTCTGACCACTATGGCCAGATTTTTGCATGGGTTCTGTGTATCCAAACTCAGATCCTTATGTGTGCAAGGCAAGCTCCTCAGCCTTCTTGGGGGATTTAAAACAAGTCACGGCTCTGCCTTGATGTTGGCCAAACAGGACTCTGAAGTGATTCTTCAACCATTTATTTCCCTGAGATGAATGCTAAATAGCCTTTCTTTGCCCTTGCTGTTACTCAAACCCTAGAGGCACTCTGAGTCACCTTTGGAAGGTGTCTCAAGGTGGTCTCTCAGTGGAGCATCTGATTGGAGTCTGACTCTAGGATTTCCCCATTCTGTCCTCAGGTGCATTCTAGCAGGACACAGGTCCTTGACTGCCTTGCATTCTTCCCTCCCGGGCCCTAGGGGTGTCTTGTATAACTGGAATGGTTCTTTGGGCTGTTTGTTTCTGTTCCTTCTGATCCAGGAGGAAGCTGTGCAAGAGGAAGGTGTAGGTGGTAACCTCACAGACTCCAGAAAGACCACAGACTCAAATCATGGCTAAATTAACTAGTGTGGTGTGTGTGTGTGTGTGTGTGTGGTGTGTGTTGGACATGGGTGAGATAAGGGAGCAGTTCAGGAGCAGGAGGTTTCAAAGGTGGGGGGGGGATTTGGCAGACAAATAGATGGGGTCACAGGAACAGAACATAAGCATAACAAGTTAGTCAGAATGGCCCCCCTGAAACAAAAATATAGTTGCAAGGTAATCATTACAAGGTGGCCGTAGCAAGGTGCTCATAACATCAGGTTGTCATAAAAACAGGTGGTTATAACAAGGTGGTAATAACATCAGGTGGTCATAACGAGATGGTCATAATAATCTTCTGAAACAAAGTCATGGTTGCTGTTTCCCAAGACAGGAAGTATAGAATCATTTGTAGTTAAGGTTACGGGTGCAGCATAGCCCAGTCCTTGGGAACCAGATTTCATCACATACAGGAAAGAATCTAGTTTGTCGTTACTAGAAGACATCACTCAAGCCTCAGAGGGAGGCAGGCTGGTTTACGTGTGGAACACAGCTGAGGAAAGCAATAGAGCGGCACACTGTCTTCTCTAGTCCCATTACCAAGAACTTTCTTGGAGTCCAGTTCTTTGCCAGGTGCCTGGAGACAGTGGTCATCGAGTACTGTCCACTGAAGACAAGACCTGCTCTCAAGAACGGCTAATCAGTGGGGACAAAGATGAGGGAGGGGATACCTTTAGTGCAGGGTGACCGCGATCACAGAGAACAATCTAGGAAGGAAGGGAAGAGGGGTAGCATCTGACTGGTGGGAAGTAGGAAAGAAGGAGGAGGAAAGGGAGGGGTGAGCTGATTTTGTGTTCAGCCTTGAAAGTTAGCTGGCAGAAAGGGTTTGCAGATGAGATTTTCCAAGCTGGGAACAGAGCAGAGAGGATATCCTCTAAGACTGGCAGGCTGGGTCCATGCCAGACCAAGGTAGTCTGGAGTGTTAAGAATCCAGAGTGGAGGGGTTGGGCATTTAGCTCAGCGGTAGAGCGCTTGCGTATCGAGCGCAAGGCCCTGGGTTCGGTCCCCAGCTCCGAAAAAATGAAAAGAAGAAGAAAAAAAAAAAAGAATCCAGAGTGGAGCAGGGCCTCTGTTTTGTCTGCCAAGGTTCTGATGCCACTCCTGGTGGTGCGGGCTCTCTTCTGAAGACAGCAGTCTGTTTTTGTGAAGGATAGAGAGTAAATATTTTTGGCTCTCTGGATTATTCAGTCTGTCTGAATATATTCACTGTTGTCATGGTAGCAAGAAAGTATCCATGGACATTCTTAAACAAATAGGTATGGTGGTGCCCCAGAACAAGTTTACATAGGAAAATAGGTAATGTTGGCCTTAAGGCTGAGGTTTGTTGATGGCTGTAGAATGTGAGGGGTCATGGAACGGTTTTTCTTTTTTAACTCTTCTCTCATTCAATCCATCCCAAACACAGTTTCCCCTCCTTCTGTTTCTTCCAGTCCTGCTATCACCTCCCGTCTCCTCCAGATCTACTTCTCTGTTTACCTTCAACAAAAGAACAAGCTTCCCAAGGGATGTCAACCAAATGCAGAATAGTGATATACAATAAGACTAGGCACAGACCCTCATATCAAGGCTGAGCAAGGCAACCCAGTAGGAGGAAAAGAATCCAAAAGCAGGTGAGAGTCAGAGACACCCCCCTTTCCCACAGTTAGGAATCTCATAAAAACACCAAGTTAACAACCATAACCTATGCAGAGGACCCAGTGCAGACCCAGGCAGGATCTGTGATTGCTGCTGACTTGATTCTGTGGGCCATGTTGTCCTGTTGTCCTTTGCCCTTCTGGCTCCTACAATTCTTCCTCAGCTTCCCAGAGCTCCAAGGACCCAATGGAGACCTCTAATTTGGACTCTCTCCACCTAATGTTCGGTGCATCTGCTCCTGTCAGCTGCTATGGAAGCCTCTCTGATGACAAGTGGACTAGGCATCAAGCCTAGGTCTCCGGGTTGTCCTGCCTCCAGTTCCTGGTCATTAAGGCATAAGCTCCCTCTTGTGGAAAGAGCTAAATTAGACTAATCATTGGTTGGCCACTCCAACAAGTACTGTGCCACCATTGCCTCAGTATGCCTTTTAGGAAGGACAGAAGGTCCTTGTAGGTAGAATGTTGTGTCTGGGTTGGTGTCCCAGTCCCACCTCTGGAAGCCTTGCCTGGTTACAGGAGATGGGGTATTTCAGGCTCAGTATCCCCCATTACAAAGAGAGCCCACTAGGGTCACCTTCATAGATTCCAGGGAGTTTCCACTGCAGTAGGTTTCTACATCAATCTCAATGCCTACCAAATCTGGCCATCTATGCCTGTACTCTCTCCCCCTAGACCCCTACCTGTTTCTTCCTATTTCCATCACCACCCACCCCTAGCTGACCCACAAAAATCCATCTCCCCTTCCCAGGGAGATCCATGCATGAAGTTCCACAAATGTAGCCTAAGACAGGGGCCCAGCCCAGGTGAGATACAAAGCAGGCTGAGGCTGAGGACGCAGGGGCTCCCAAACTCCTGGACATTGAGATGCCACCGGGAAGCTTGAGGAGTCAGGGATGAGGTAGGGGGGGCATAGGTGGGAGGGAGCCTTCCTCTTGCTCACAAACATGAACTGTCACTTGTTCTTTTGATCGTAGCCATTCTGACAGGTATAAGATGTAATCTCAAAGCCACTTTGATTTGCATTTCGCTGATGGCTAAGGATGTTAAGCGTTTCTTTAAATGTTTCTCAGACATCGAGATCCTCCTGCTGAGAAGTCTCTGTTCAGTTTTGTGCTCCATTTTTAATTGGGTTATTTGGTTTTGTTGGTGTCTATAGTTTCTTGAGTTCTTTATATATTTTGGATATTAGACCTCTATCAGACGTAGAGTTGGTGAAACTCTTTTGCCATTCTGTGCGATGCCACTTTGTCCTATTGATGGTGTCCTTTGCCTTACAGAAGCTTTTCAGTTTCATGAAGTCTCCTTTATTCACTGCTGATCTTAGTGTCTGAGCCATTGGTGTTCTGTTTCAGGAAGTTGACTCTTATGTCAATGAGTTCTAGGCTATTCCCTACTTTCTATTCTATTAGGCTGAGTGTATCAGGTTTTATATTGAGGTCTTTGATCCACTTGGACTTGAATTTTGTGCAGAATGATAGATATGGATCTATTTGACTTCCTCTATATGAACAATCCAGTTAAACCAACACCATTTGTTGAAGATTTTTTTTTTACATTGTGTATTTCTGACTTCTTTATAAACAAACAAACAAACAAACAAACAAACAAAAACAGTGCCCATGTGTATGGGGATTTACATCTGAATATTAGCCTGAATATTAGCATTAGCTCTTCTTTGAAAGCCTGGTAGAATTCTGGGCCTTCTTTGGTTGGGAGACTTTTAATGACTGCTTCTATTTCCTTATGAGTTATAGGACTACTTAAATTGTTTATTTCTTCTCTATTTAAGTTGTTATTCTGTTTTCTCAGGAGAACCCATTTACCAAACTGAGTAAATTTCAGCCCTTATTTCCTGCCATCTATTCTACTTGGATGTGTTTGCTTCTTTTTGTTCTAGCTTTCAGATCTGTCAAGTTGAGAGCACTCCAATTTCTTTAGGAAGGCACTTAGTGCTATGAACTTTTCTCTTAGCATTGCTTACATCGTGTCCCGTAAATCTGGGTATGTTTGGCTTTCATTTTCAGTGAGTTCTAGGAAGCCTTTAGTTTAGCCTAATGCTGCCTTGACCAGAAGTCGTTCATTCAGTTGAGAGTTATTCACTTTCCATGATTTTGTAGGCTTTCCGTTTTTGTTGAAATCCAGTTTTAATCTGTGGTGGTCTAATATGATGTAAGAGGTTATTTAAATTTTCATGTATCTGTTGAGACTTGCATTGTGATCAATTTTTGAGAATGTCCCATGGAGTATTGAGAGGTGTATTTGTGTGTGTGTGTATGTGTGTGTGTGTGTGTGTGTGTGTGTGTGTGTGTGTGTATGTATGTATGTGTGTGTGTGCGTGTGTTTAGATGAAATGATTTGTAGATATCTGTTATGTCCATTTGAGTCATAATATCCGTTAGCTCTTTTTAATTTGTCTTTCTCTTTTTAATTTTTTTTCCAGATGACCTGCCTGTTGGCGAGAGTGGAATATTGAAGTCTCCTGCTATCAATGTGTGATGATCAAAGTGTGATTTAAACTTTAGTAGTGTTTACAGATGTAGGTGATCTTGAGTTTGAGCATTGATGTTTAGAATTGAAGCATCATCTTGGTGGATTTTTCTTTTATAAGGAAAGTATGAAGAAGTGTTCTCCCTCATCTTTTTTGATTAATTTTTAACTGAAGTCTATTTTGTTAGATATTAGAATGACTATACTAGTTTGTTTCTTGGGTCTCTTTGTTTGGAAAATTTTTTTCAACTCTTTTCTCTAAGGTAAGTCTATCTTTCATGTTGTGACATGGTTCTTGTATGTGCCGGAAGGATAGATTCTGTTTTTACACACATTCTGTTAGTTCATGTCCTTTTATTGGGGAATCGAATCCATTGATATTGGGAGACATCACTGATCATGATTGTTAGTTTCTGATGTTTTGTTGTTGTTGTTGTTAGTATGTGTGTATGTGTGTTTCTGTATGTGTGTGCATCCCTTCTTTGTTTTTGCTGGTGTGAGATTACTTCTTTTATTTTTTTGGTGTACTTAACCTCCTTAGGTTCAAGTTTTCCTCCCAGTACCTCTGTAGGGTTTGATTTGTAGATAAATGTTTAAATTTGACTTTATCATGGGCTATCTTGTTTTCTCCATCTTCGGTGCTTGAAAATTTTGCTGGATATAGTAGTCTGGGCTGGCATCCACTGTCTCTTAGAGTTTGCAGGACATCTGTCTAGGCTCTTCTGGCTTTTAGAATCTCCACTGAGAAGTTGGGTATATTTCTAATAGGTCGGCCTTTAATATGCTACTTGGCCTTTTCCCCTTGCAGCTTTTAATATTCTTTCCTTGTTTTATAGGTTAATGTTTTGATTATTATGTGGTAAGGGCACTTTCTTTTCTGGTCCAACCTATTTGGAGTTCTTTATGCTTCTTTTATCTTTATAAGCATCTCCTCCTTTACGCAAGGAAATTTTTCTTCTATGATTTTGCTGAAAAATTTTTCGTGCTTTTGAGTTGGGATTCTTCACTTTCCTCTACTCCTAGTATTCTCAAGTTTGTTTTTTTTCATAATGTCCCAGATTTCTTGGATGTTTTGGGTCAGACATTTTTCACATTTTCTTTGACCAATGTGTCTCTTTCTTCTATTGTTATCTTTAACAGCTGAGATTCTCTCATCCATCTCTTGTCTTCTGTTGGTGATGCTTACATTTGCAGTTACTGTTTGCTTACGTATATTTTCCATTTCCATAATTCCCTCAGATTGTGTTTTCTTTATTGCTTCTATTTTATTTTCAATTTTTACTCATTTCCTTCCACTGTTTATTTCCTTGCTTTCTTTAAGGGGTTGGTTTATTTATTTCCTCCAATATTTTGTTTGTCTTTTCCTCAGTTTCCTTAAAAGATTTATTCATTTTCTCTTTAAGGACCTCTAGCATCTTTATAATGGTTTTAAGGCTCTTTTTGCTTCAGCTGTTTTGGAATATTCCGGGTTTGCTGTAGTAGGAAAGCTGGGCTCTGGTGGTGACATATTGCCTTGGCTGTTGTTGATTATGTTAGTATACTGGCATCTAGTTAGCTGGTTTTTGTTTGTTTATTTGTTTGTTTGTTTTTTGTGATTATTGGTCTAGTACCAATTTCTGAGTTTATCATTGTTGGATAGGTATTTCTGGTTCCTCTCTGAACTGCTTACTGGTGTGGCCTATAGTTGAACTGGTAGTCTCCATCTGACTTGGGGTCTGGACTTCTGGTGGCCAGGGTGGCCTCTAGAAAAGCAGGGCATCTCTCTTCAGATTGGGGGCTGGAATGTAGTAATGAGGAGGGGAGAGAGGACTAGAGGTAGGGTGAAGGATCACTGAGAGAGTTGGGGAGGTGTGTGGGTAGGAGGCCTACTTGGACTTCTGTCAGCCTGTGTAGTCCCTGGTTGAGTAGGGTATATGTCCAAGTTGGGGACTGGGATAAGGCAACAAGGAGGGGATAGAGGATTAAAAATAGTATTGTGGGGGGACAGCCCTGAGGCAGTGGAGGAGGTCCACAGGCAGGTGGCCTACCTGAGTTTGTGGCAGTTGGTGTGGCCTGTTGTGTGGTGATTGTGGGTTATAAGTAAGAGAAAACAATTTCTTTTATTGATGTTGGCTTTTAATTGCTGTGACAAAATGCTTGAAGGAAGCTATTTAAGATAGGAGAGGTTCATTTTAGTTTACAGTCATTTTAAGGTCATTTGGCTACATTGTTCAGAGGACTGTGGTGAGGAAACCCATCGTGACAGAAGGGTGTGGCAGGCTAAGCTGCTTACATCATAGTGGCTGTGAAGCAGTCAGTGAGAGATGAAGGGGACAAGATACATCCTTCAGTGGCCTCCAGTGACTTCCTCCACCTAATCTTTACCTTCTAACAGCTGACTTAGCTTTGAACTCATCAGTGGGTCAATTCAATAACACATGAGACTTTAGGAGATAGTTCATATTCAACCACAACAGCAAACATATGTTTATGTTCTCAGTAGGTATTATAAGATTTAGGGATCAGACATTGAGTTCACACCTCCAGAATTCCGGAGCCCTGGATCCTGCCATTTCTGGTTAATCTTACATCTTCAGATAGCCCAGAGTAGGTGCTCAATAAATGTTTGTTGAGTGAATTAATGAGTCACTCCATCTGGGGTTGGCTCTGACCAGTGCCAGGATCCACGTGAAGGTGACATATTTAACAGGCTCTTAGGAACAAACAAGTCTAGAAAAAGAGCAGGGAGGGGGGTGTGAATGGCCAATTTAATTCAGGTGCTCTCTCACACCTGTTTCTTTCTGATTCCTCTGTCATAAGTTTTGCCATACATGGGGGTGGGTCCTTCTGGAGGGAGGAACAGTGCCAGTCACAGCTTGGTAATGAGAGGGTGAGATGGTCTATCAAATAAAAATAATTTCGTATAGCTACCCTAGGTTCGAGTGTTCTGAAACGATAGTGTTACCCATGCAAAAGTAACCATTGCACAATTTTAGAGTTGATGTTTATGGTGCTAATTTCAGGGGCACAGAGAGGCCATTATTTCTTGTGTTTATGGTTTCCCACATCATGTTATTGAGCAGCTGAAGCCTAGTGAGTTCACAGAGAGAAAGCAGTGGCCTTCCCATTCCTAGCAAGATCCTAATTTTAATCCCACATGGTGGGGTCATTGGGATCACCTACCTCCCCTGTCTTTGTTATATGTTGCTGTGCTATATGGTTTATGATAAGAAGGTGATTGGTGCATTAGTACACTTTGTGAGCAGTTCATCAACTTGCCATTCATGGCCCCTTTCCTCTGAGCGACCCATCCAGGGGACATACTCCTTTTAGTTGCCACAACCAGTTTCCTCTGGTCTGCCATATTTCATAGACGGTCCATTGCAAGTACCCACCTTATCCTGACGCACGCTCAGCCTTCTGCTTTTGCTCTCAATGTCTTGTGTTCCCTATCCTCACAGCACCTGTGCCTCAGTTGTGACCTGCACTTACATACCTGATTTGTGCATTCCCAGCTTCTTTCACGCAAGCATGCGAATGTACCAGTGGCCTGTGGTCAACACTGAATTCAGAGCTACTCAGAGCCATCCTCCCCCCGGGTTAAAATTTCTGTTTGCTTAATGTACTCATTAGGGGACTTATTCACGTTGGCTTACTCTTACCTCAGGTGCCTTCAACAGGAAGCATAACATGGTACCTTACTTACAGAGAAGTCCTGGAGCTGGAGGGCCAAGACTGGGCTATCAGGCATCTCAGTAGGCTCACAGGGACTCTGGTTCTTTCTTTCATCTCTCTCACCACTTTCATTTTCCTCAGTGTCCAACATGACCTACCATCTGCTTAGGTGATCTCATCCACAACGCCACAACTGGAGATCTGATGGTCAGTCCATCAGTCTTTTTTTTTTTCTGACGTCACCATACCTCAGTGTACTAGGCCATTTGCACAGCTAGGTCTGAGTGTGTCTCCCTCCTTTTGTTCATTGCTAGCCACAGCCTCTTGCCATTAGATTCACCAGACGTGACTGATAGGGCACTGACACTATATAGCCCATAGAGGGAAGGCCGCCTTTCTGGGTATGAAGAAGGAAAGAGGTACCCTCAGCTACCTTTTCGTCATCCGGACCAAGGGTAAACCCTAGTATCTCCATGCTCCTGTGACTGCTGCAGCATTTAATAGGTGGGTAGGCAGTCAGACAAGGGAGGCCATTTGCAAAATGGATAGTTGGTCCCTCCTTCCTGCATTCTGGAGAGGGGCCTGGCACTCACCTTACACTGCTGATTTAGGTAGTGTTACTGAAACCAGTGGGGAAAGCCTCTTTCTATAGCTGCTGTGCGGATGGTTTTCACTTGGCTGCTGTTACTTTTATGGTAGGGGAAGAATGTGTACCAGAATTCCCATTTCCTCACTCTCCGAGGGGCATCCCCCAGTCACAGTGTCACTCAGAGGTTGAGGGGAAGGGCACCCAGTCCAAGGGGGCAGGTCATTATCTAGATTCACTGTCATTTTTGTCAAAGCTAGCCGAAAGAAACAGAAAGCGCGCGCGCGCGCGCGCGCACACACACACACACACACACACACACACACACACACACACACACACAGAGTCGGGGTGGGGAAGATGCTCACACGCAGTGCGCAGCAAAAGCAATTAAAAGAACCAGTGCGGTGACACAGAGACAGCCTGCCAACCGCGCCAAGTTGACAAATTTTGCAAAAACAAAAGCAGGAGCTTAATTGCCTCGCTCCCCCACTGGTGTCCCCAGTGCAGCATGCTTCTGCAGCTGTGGAGTGGAGAAGAGGTCTGGCCAGTAAACACTGAGGCCATGCTGAAAAGGTGGCCACCGCAGACCCCGGGGTAGGGTGGACCTGTAGACATCCTGAGGCCAGGAGAAGGAGAGCAGGGTCTGCTGATCCTCACCAGCTGGCCATGCCTCACTGCTGGCTGAGAGTTTGTGTTCCCAAACACTAGGGGTCCAGGCTGCAAGGTCTGTTCACAGACCTTTCTCTACAACGGCACCACCATGGGCCAGTCACAGTGTTGTCTGCTCTGAAGTCTAATGTCTTTGGGTTTCTGATCTCTGTGGGCCCTCTACTCTACCCTCTCTGAATTCTTTTACCTCAACTTCTTCTTGTGCTTGGGAGAGATTATGTTGATCAAATATCCTGACTTGTCCTCTAGTCTGTGCTGGGAGAATGTTCTAGAGAGCCCTACCATAAATGCTAGTGAGATGGCAGAAAGCATAAAATGGGGTAGGGAGATTTTTTCCTCTGTGCCGAGGGAGGTGTGTTCTAAGTTCTTACATGTTAGTTTATTTTGGAGACAGGATTTTACTATGTATCACCCGGTGACATTGCTAACTATGTAACTCACTCAGACTGGTCTTGAACTCACAGAGATCTCTGCTCTGCCTCTGCCTTTCAACTTCTGGAATTCAAACTTCGAGCCATCACACCTGGCTAGTGTTCTAAGTCTTTATACCAGCTGATTCCTCGTTTTTTGGATTGCTGTGCTGGGGAGAGAGTTCTGTTTTTCAGGCTAGAGATGAGGGCAGAGTCAAGTGCAGGGAGCTGCAGGAAACAGCTGCAATTGGATTATAAGCCACTGGTCTCAGAACCGTCGTCTTTGATCCTGTGCAACAGTGAAAGCCCTCTAAGGACAGGTAGATGCTGGGGGGGGGGGGGAAGAGCAGCTATTGGGGACCTGGAGAGCAGTCAGAGGAGAGGTTCATGGGGCTGGTAGTAGATAGTATTGCTTTTTTTCTGGAGAACTGATATGGGAGTGTCCATTCAATGAAGACTGGAGTGGTATCACACAAGGCATGGTCCTGTTGTGCCCATATCACAGACCCCAAAAGACCACCAAGGAGCTGATTCTGATGCAATTGCACAAGGGTCTTTATTCGAGCTCGAGCTCGGGCTGTACAGTCTGTCACTGACACAGCAGGATGGGAGGGTGAAGCGCCAAGCCCAGTTTCAAGCAGGTATTTATAGAGGCAAGTAAACAAGCAAGACACACATCTGATTGGGGGGCTATTAAGGAATTTGTTGCCCTTTAAAATGATTTGGCTGGGAGCCAAACTTTCATAAGTAAACATCTTTAGGTACAACTGTAACTTCTGCTTTCTTCCTGATTGGTGGTTGTTAGGAGGTGACCTGGGGACCAGTGCTAGGTACAGGTCTGATGTCTAACTCAAGTTCAACCTTAGGTCAGGCTCTCTAAGACAGAGTCTGAACGCAAGATGGAGTTGCTCTGCTCTCTCAGTCCATGGTGCCCACTGGTCACTGTCTTTTTTCTCTCTAGAACAAGTCCTTAAATTTTACCTATTTATTTTGGACCTCACGAAAGCTTAAAACGGTCTTTATAGCTCAGGCTATCTTAAACTTGAGCAATCCTCTTACCTTAGCCTCCCAAATGCTTGATTACGGACATCAGTCACCATGTCTGGCATTTTTTTTTTTAAAGCAAATTCCTTTTGTTAATATCTCTTATTTTATCCTTAATAATGTCCACCCAAAATTAGCTTTTACTTGTGCCATCAAGAGAATGTTGACTTTTTTTTTTAATTTTTTTTTTTATTAACTTGAGTATTTCTTATATACATTTCGAGTGTTATTCCCTTTCCCGGTTTCCGGGCAATAATCCCCCTCCCCCCTCCCCTTCCTTATGGGTGTTCCCCTCCCCACCCTCCCCCCATTGCCGCCCTCCCCCCAACAGTCTAGTTCACTGGGGGTTCAGTCTTAGCAGGACCCAGGGCTTCCCCTTCCACTGGTGATCTTACTAGGATATTCATTGCTACCTATGAGGTCAGAGTCCAGGGTCAGTCCATGTATAGTCTTTAGGTAGTGGCTTAGTCCCTGGAAGCTCTGGTTGCTTGGCATTGTTGTACATATGGGGTCTCGAGCCCCTTCAAGCTCTTCCAGTTCTTTCTCTGATTCCTTCAACGGGGGTCCCATTCTCAGTTCAGTGGTTTGCTGCTGGCATTCGCCTCTGTATTTGCTGTATTCTGGCTGTGTCTCTCAGGAGCGATCTACATCCGGCTCCTGTCGGCCTGCACTTCTTTGCTTCATCCATCTTGTCTAATTGGATGCCTGTATATGTATGGGCCACATGTGGGGCAGGATCTGAATGGGTGTTCCTTCAGTCTCTGTTTTAATCTTTGCCTCTCTATTCCCTGCCAGGGGTATTCTTGTTCCCCTTTTAAAGAAGGAGTGAAACATTCACATTTTGATCATCTGTCTTGAGTTTCATTTGTTCTAGGCATCTAGGGTAATTCAAGCATTTGGGCTAATAGCCACTTATCAATGAGTGCATACCATGTGTGTCTTTCTGTCATTGGGTTAGCTCACTCAGGATGATATTTTCCAGTTCCACCCATTTGCCTACGAATTTCATAAAGTCATTGTTTTTGATAGCTGAGTAATATTCCATTGTGTAGATGTACCACATTTTCTGTATCCATTCCTCTGTTGAAGGGCATCTGGGTTCTTTCCAGCTTCTGGCTATTATAAATAAGGCTGCGATGAACATAGTGGAGCACGTGTCTCTTTTATATGTTGAGGAATCTTTTGGGTATATGCCCAAGAGAGGTATAGCTGGATCCTCAGGCAGTTCAATGTCCAATTTTCTGAGGAACTTCCAGACTGATTTCCAGAATGGTTGTACCAGTCTGCAATCCCACCAACAATGGAGGAGTGTTCCTCTTTCTCCGCATCCTCGCCAGCATCTGCTGTCACCTGAGTTTTTGATCTTAGCCGAGAATGTTGACTTTTAAAGCAAACACCTGAGTTTGTCCCCTGCTCTGCTATTGGCTGCAAGTGACTGAGCTAGGGTTTGTCCTCTCACAGCATTGCCTTCTGTTGTGAAAAGAGGCCTATCTTTGATTATCTTGTCCACTGGGAAATCCCCGTGACATTGCTAACTTCCTGGCGTATGAAGTACGTGATGTCACATCAGTAGGAACCACCACTCAGGAGAGCCTCCCTTCACATAAGAGCCCCCGACCCATTCTTATCTCTCAAACTTTCCACTTCATCCTATCCTATCACCATGGTAGCTCCCACCCCACCATAAGCAGCTTAGGCTTTGATCTAGATGGCTGGGAGGAGCAAATGTCCTGTGTTTGTCTGCAGGAATCTTGCCTGAGCGAGGATCTTCCTGGTGTCCTCTGTGGTGCTTTGATGGGTGATGCTAACTGGTCAGCAGGACAGCTTCCGAGGATCTGAAGGCAAAGACTTGAATAACACAGTCATCCCACCACCTGCTAGCTGCATGTCCTTGGTGTAGTCACTGAATATTGTTGAGCCCCAGTTTCTCCATTAGATCATGTGGTGCATCACCAGAGAGTCTGTGGTGTACATCTGAGATGATGTTGGGAGAAAAACTAAGTTTTGAGGCCAACTGATGACTCAGTGTAAGGGGGAAGTTGAAATCTCTAGGCATGAAGGGATTTTCCTGGGTATACATCATAGGGGTAGGAGTGGGGGTGTTGGGGCGGAATTTATAGGCAGTAGAAATGGAGTAGGAAACTTGGGGGTGGAGGTGCGGTGGACCTGGAATTGGAAGTGGAGGAATGACATCTCTTTATCATTTGTACTCTTTACATTCCTTTTTCTGTGCCTAGATTTGGTTCTTGAAGTAGAACATGTTTTTCCCAGTCATCTCTGTATCCTCCAGATCTAACAGCATTGAAAGCACAGTGTGGGCTCACAGAAATATTACTAGGCTTGCTATGTTCTTTGGTTTGTCTCTTACCTGACTGGCTGCCCCTTCAGGTTGTATTCCTACTGTGTACTGTTTTTATGCAGCCTGTAACTCCCTGCTCCAGATTATTGAGCTGTGGATTTCCTCAAGGCAGCATGTCAGACACACCTCCAGCCACATTGCCTCCCGTGGCAGACATTGCTAATTGATAACAGTACTCTACCCTCTGAGTCTACTGCATTTTAGATCTTCCTCCATTGCCAGGCAGTACCAATCAATAAGTATGAGGATTCAAAGTGAGCGTGCCAGCCATTCTTGCTCTAGAGAGGCCAGAGGGCTCTGGATCCCCATGGCTCCTGAGACCCTACTCAGCTCACCCATCATAGAATGGTTCATCCCATCATGGACGCATGCACTTTGCAGGTAGTTTTCTGGCCTACTTTTTTTTTTTCACACCATGGTGACTCTTAAAAAATATTTTCCTAACAGCAAATGAGTGTCTTCCCACTGCGAAGAAAGGGGGAAGAAGAATTAGCAGCTTCCTGTCTGAGGACTTCCACTGGAATTGATTTATCCCAGCAGAAAGAACCCAGCATTTTCCTTCCAAATTAATATGCAAATAAGTGCAAGCAACACCTCCCACGGGCAGGTTCAGAACACAGCGGTATTATCTAGGAACATTTATTAGCACTATTAATAGAGTTCACTGCATTCCTCTCCCCCCAGCTTTTATTGCCATTCTAATTATGGACCATTTTGTTGCCTTTTATTTTATTTTCTGGGTTCTGGTGCAGGCCTGCTGCTGTTGTTGGTTGGGAAAGATGAGGGAGGGGGTCTGTGAAAGTGGAGGGGCCATGACCTTCATGATTTCTTCCTTCCCTGATATCATTCCTCACTTGGTTTAAACTTTATTTTCTTTTAACACCTCTGACACCATGGGACCCTGGAGAGGAATTCAGCTGAGATCTGCTGTAACTGAGCAGGTTCGGGGAGGGCACTGGGCTTCTGAAGAATTGTGATATCAGAGCGGATGTTTCCTGGGAATTCTAGACCCTCGGGGGAATTCCTGCAGAGTACCAAGCAGTGTTGTAGGTGTTCTGTGCATATAAAGCCATTTGTTTTTCATCTTGTGAAAGCTTAAATAAGCAATGACAGCATATCTGTTTGTTTTCCAAGGAGGAAACTAAGGCATAGAGAGGTTAAATGGCTCTCGAGGGCTGATGGGGCGTGGCTTCTGATTCTCGTGCCCAACCTACTGTCCTCTCTTGGGCCTCATCACCACTCTCCTTTTCCCATGCAAGCAGTTAAACATGGGTCTGGGCAATTCCTAAGAGGTTTACCATGGAAGACACAGTCTTTTCCTGCTTAATAACAGGACACTTGGGGTTACAGATTTATGCCTTTAGAGGACACAGGCTTCACAAGCAAATACATCCTTTTGCTCTTGCCTAAGGGAGTCTGCTTAAAGTCACAGAGCCCTAAATCTCATACCATGCCCCATAACCCTCTACACATGCCCTTCCTGACATCCATTCCATGCAACTGAGCTGTGTTAGGGTGACACCCCACCTTTACCCATGCCTAGAGTGCTTCCAGTCAGATGAGAGTCCAGTGATTTATGGTATCACCTCACCCTAAGACCTCTGATTTGACAATTAAGTTATTAACTGGTAAACCTATTCAAGGTCCCGGACCATTGTTTTGTTTGTTTTTTTTTTTGAAACAAGGACTCAGCCTATTTCCCCTGGAACTATGTAGCTCAGCCTGGTTCCAATCCTGCAGTGGTCACCCTGCTGCAGGCTCCTGAGTGCTGAGGTTACTGTTGTGAGAATCTGTCAACTTAACCAACATGGGTTGCCTGTTGTTCACCAGTTTCTTCACTGTGACTGGGTTTCTAGTAGGTGTCAAGACAGTTTTTGTTCTAGATGTTGGCATGAACCCAGGACCCCTTGTTCTGTTTGCGTAGAAGCTGGAGGGTGCATGTGAACCTCTCATGGTTGGACTTCCTCTTCCTCCCAGCCAGCTGGGTTTCCCTTAGAGCTGTAGCTTCAGTGATGCTGAACGTGGATACTGGGCATCTTATCATCAGGAGAAAGGTCGGCTTTCTCTGTCACTCAGCGTTTAGCCATCTTTATGTTTCTCCAGGAACAGGACAACCTCCAGTTGCTGAGTGGATTGCACATGTGGAGGAGGTGGGGTTTGCTGTTGTTATTTTCTCCACTTTCTCTCTCCTTTCTCCTTGTGGTCTCCTCGTGGTCTCCTCATACCCCAAGCCTGGGAACCTCAAACCTGCCTACCTCTCTTCTGCCCAGCTATTGGCTGGAAGAATCCATTCATCAATCAGGGATAACACTTGAGGAGGGGGGGCAAGATACATGGTATCAGTTATGTATGTGTAGATTCTCTCATGACTAGGGGCAACCAGGTCTTGTGGCCAGTATTTAGCATTACAATATGTAACAAAAGACCAAACCTTAACAGTTGCCCTTCGTCTAAATAAAAAGGCTCTTTTTCTTATCATAATAAACAGCACACAGCAGAAACTCTTATGAAATAATTATGAGAATTATTAGGTATGAGTTATGTTCAGAAAGTCCGGTCTGGTTGTATTTGGCAATTTAGGATCAAGTATTTTTTATCGTCTATCCTATCTTTGTTAGTTCAGAGTTCTGTATCTAAATCATTTTCTATCCTAACTTGTATTACTAATCTAACGACGTCTTCTTGGACTTAGATCTTCTTAAATCCTAAACGACGTAAGGTTAGAGTAAGACTATGACTGTTTAGTCTTCAACCTCATCAGAGACCTCATAAGGAGTAAATATTACCTGTCTGTGCAGGAAGTGCTGGATGCAACTTCCAAAAATTATAGAAATTATAAAAATTATAAAAAAAGAGACAGCTGATCATCTGGACGGTCCCCAGTATTCTCTATAATGTTGGAGCATTCATCTTCAGCCTTCTTACCCAGGATATCTGACGAACCTTATGTGAAGCCAGAATTATGAAGGACTTGCTTACCCTGTATTGGCAGAGCTTGACAGTTGACTGCCCGGTGTCCATTTGTCCTGTTTTTGACAGCATTTTGCCTGTAGATGAAGTTAGGGCATTTTCTTTGCCCAGTGGTTAGTTTTCCACTATTGAAGTAACTCCATATGGAAATTATTGGTGTTTGTCATCTATGAAGTGGAATGGGAGTACTGTTAGGAGCAGATCTGTCTCATAGTTAGAGGATCCTTTAATAATGAAATAACTTAAAGTGTTATGTGTATCTTGGAGGTTTTGAAGACCATTTATTTACTTACTTATAGTATATCTGAATTGTTTTACTTACTTATAATTGTTTACATTTATTTACTTATAGCATATCTGAATTGTTAGCATCCTAGGTATTTACTATCTGAATAACCTTGAAAACATTTTGTTGTAATTAGCTAAACTAGTATCTAATATGACCGTGAGTTTGACTGTCTGACTATTAACTTTCATTACTTAGTTATTTTAAACAGTTTGTAATAGAAGCCTTTTAAAGGACTGGAACTACACCTTATTTTTTTTATTATTTATTTATTTATTTATTTTTTGGTTCTTTTTTTCAGAGCTGGGGACCGAACCCAGGGCCTTGCGCTTCCTAGGTAAGCGCTCTACCACTGAGCTAAATCCCCAGCCCCTAACCTTATTTTTTTTAAAATGAGTTGCATAATACAGGGTGGGGAGAAGCAAGCATGAAATTGAGTAAATAAGGAGGTGGAAAGGATCTGCGAGGAGTTGGGGGAGAAACGTGGTCAAAACACAGTATTTAGAAAAAAAAATCTCAAAGTACATAAAATAAGAACATCAGGGGACTCATAGAAAGGGGAAAACATCTCTTCCAGGGACTAGCAGCAGTGTACAAGGTGGGGTCTAAACTCCAGAGAATTCTGGGGTACAGGTTCCTCATAGCCATCCTGCCCTTTAGCACCACAGTCTGCCCAGCCCTCTTCTCAAGGTACTGTGGGCCTTATCACTTAAGGACAACAAACTGGACTGCATCACAGAAGCTGGACCTTTGTCCAGGGCTGTTGTAACAAAGCCCCCCAGGCAGGATGGCTTCAGTGATCGTCATTTGTTTTCTCAAGGTTGTGGTGGTTGACAGGAAGGCTGAGAGTAGTATCACATGAGTCAGGGTTCCCTGGCGCTACAGAACACGTAGAATGAGTCTCTCGGTATCTATAGAAAGGGGATTTATTAGAATGGCTTATGGGCTGTGTGTTAGCCAGTCTGCTGGCTGTCTCCAGCACTAAGGTTGGTCTCCTCAAGTCTCAAGCTTGTAGATGGTCATATTTTACGTGGTATCCCTCTGTGTCTGTGTCCAATCTCTTCTTTCCATCATTTTTTTTTTGGTGGGGGGGCAGAGGTCAGATTTCCTCTTTTGGGTTCTTTGTCTCATTTATAAAAGAATTTAGGAACCTACTCAAAAGTCAACACAAGGACAACATCATAGAGTTTGGAAGAAAATAACAGAATAACTCAAGCTGGGCGTCCCTGCAGCCATTGGGGTAGGGGTAGGGGTAAGAAGAGGTAGAGCGAGGCCTTTTGCAGTGGAAGCACGTGAGCAGCTGCACGGCAGGCAAGCAGCCATTTGGTAGAGGGAGGAGTAGGAGTAGCTTCAGAGAAAGCCCAGTGTCTAGCAAAGCATGTTTAGGCTTTTGGTCAGTAAGTGAAAGAAAAAAAAAAGAGGTAGGAAACAGGAAAAGAAGGAAAGCTACACTTCTCCAAGTTATGTAGGGACGTGGACGGCCACATGGCTAAGTTTCCGTGAGTAGCTAAACAGAGGAGAGGAGAGCATTTCGGGAAGTTTAAGTACGTTATCTCATTAAGGGGGTAATCATTCTCCCCCACTCCTTAGCATGTCTTCCGGTGCAACAGAACCCCTGGTCAGATGTTTGGCACCAATGTTGTGATAGAATTGCAGCTACTGTCCCTGGGCACACGGGGACAGTGCAGTTTCATGTAGGAGAGGTTTATTGGGGAGGGGTGATAGAGACAAAGGGGGTAAAGAGAGAGAAAAAGAAGGAAAAAGGGGAGAAGGTCAGGAAGGGCCTGCTTTTTGTTTAAACTGAGACATAACTGCTCACAATTAAAGGTGGGAGCGGAACCAAATGGACACTGGGAATGTATGGCCATTGCCATGGCAACAGATGCAAGGGTCCCTGTCACCTATGGGTGATATCACCATCCTGGCTGGGTTCGGAGGGGATCTGCAACCAACTGTAAAGTCGGTTCCCGATACCAACAGCCTTGATTTTCACTTTTGCCAGAAGAGTGAGATCTTGATGTGGTAGCTTTGGAGTCCATCTGCTGTCTAGCATTACTGCTGGAGAATTTAGTCAGGTCCTTTCTGCAGTGCTTAAGTTTGTACAGTGCCTGCCTGAGTTCCCTTTGAATGACCCTCTCTCAAAGTCTCCAGGCAAGGCCAGCTGAATCGACACTCTCCAGCTCTTTGTGTCTTTGTGTCTGTCTTGCCCAGCTGCCACGTCCCAAGGTCTTTGCATTTTTGACTCTGGGCGGTGGCACAGAAACACCCTTCTGTGGCTGGGTGTGGCCGGTGAGAGAGCCATGCTGAGAGGACTTACTGGACCCTGCCTTTAAGTTCCACTCCCAGGCTTCTGCTGGAAAGAGGGTGAAGGAAGAGCTGAGTAGTAACTTTTATCTCTTGTGCGTCTTTCAGCCCTCCCTCCCCCTGTCCTCTGTTCTTCTAGGCAGATGCCCTCTCGGCTTTGTCTCCCTGGAAGGTTCTCACTGACTGGGGACTTGTGTCTTATGAAAGCTTTGACTTTTACGAGTGGCTAGAGGAAAGAGCTTAATTACTGTGGGCTTTGTACCTCAGTTACTTTGGGAGACAGAGTTTAATAATTCATAGGAATTAGGACAACTTCTTTCTTCTGGGTCAGGTTCTGCTGACCAGCTCCGAATTTTTTCTGGTTCATCACATCTTCTAAGTTTGCTAGGAAGAGATCCCCATCAGCAAGGTGTGTGACCCATTCCCTCCTTTCCAAGGTAATTAATTTGACACAGATAAACCCCAGGGCTTTGTGTGTCTCATTCTCAACACTGAACCTCTCACAAAGAAAGTGCCCCTGTCACCAGCAGTGGTGCTGTTTCTGTCTTGTCTGTTTCTGTCTCTTGATAGAATGTCAAAGGAGGAAAAATCTGTTTTGTATTTGTTCCTTTGAAAAAGGGTCAGAGATGCCATCTATCATAAAAGGAATTGCTGCTTTTTGTACAGAGAGGGAGAGATAATTTGAGTGTGTTTTAACCCAGGGCATGCTGGCTCATATCTGTGATGCTGGCCCTTGGGAGGCTGTATGGTGTGGTGGCTCACATCTGTGATGCTGGCCCTTGGGAGGCTGCAGGGTTTGGTGGCTCACATCTGTGATGCTGGCCCTTGGGGTGCAAGTTAGATGAAAGCATGTCTTCCCGTAGACAGAAGCACATGGAGGAAAGGGGGAAGGGTATGGCACAATCACGAATCTCCTCTTGATCCTGTTTCCTCCTGTGTCTCTGTGTCTTTCTGTCTATGGCTCTCACCTCCATACAGGCCCGTTCATGGCCTGCTTTGTCTCTCTCTACTTTTCCCCCTTGAGACATGGCCTCTCACTCAGTCCGAAGCTCATCATTTTAGCTAGGCTGACTGGCCAGCAGGTTCCTGGGATCTGTGTCTACCACTCATGGCTGGAGTTACAAGTATCGGCAGCCGTGCCTGGGTTTTACACTCCAGAGCCGGGATTTGAAGTCAGGTTCGTATGCGTGCGTTGCAAACTCTCTTGCCTACTGAGCCATCTCTCAGCCCTGTTGAAAGAAAGAAAAACAAACGAAATGAACTATTGCTCTGTTTTTGGTCTGTGTCACTACTAGTTCTTTTCCTCTTTCATTTCTTATCAACCTATTTATTCCATGTATATAAATATTGAAATTTAATATGCACAACATATTATAGTCACAGTTTTAATCTCTCATTTTTCTTTTCTTCCAAAAGGAAATTATTATCTTGAATTTGGCTGGTATTGCTTATATTTGCATTTTAGCATACAGTTCTGGTTTTGTGAGACAGGATCTCACTATATAGCCCAGGCTGTCCTCTAACTTGTGATCCTCTTGCCTTATCCTGTAGAGGTCTGGAGCTATGGCATGCCCCATCACGCTTGGCCTAGTTTTACATTTTTCACTACCTGTGTTTGTATTGTAAGCACAAAACTCCTGTAGCTCTGATGACAAGGCTTCTTCTGCGCCAGAGACAGTGGGGGGTGGTGGTGATGGTGGAGCAATATGAACCAAATATGTATTATAGATGTGTGAATATTTCAAAGAGTAAATAAAACATTATTTCAAAGAATTATGCTCTCTTACTCTTTTTTTTCTCTGCTCTTGTGCCCTCTTTGTCCCCGTCCCTTCTCTCTCCATCACCCCCACCCCCACTTTTCTCCTACTTTTCTTCTATTTTTCTTCTCTCATTAAACCTCTCCATGTGGGGAAAAAAAGAATTATGTAGGAAAGAATGGAAAGAGAGTCCGTATATCTTAAGAAATTTAAGGTTTTTGTTTGTTTAATGTCCGTCTTTACTTAGGAATTAACAGAAGGAACATACAGAAATTTGTTAATGGTACCATAGTAAGACTTAGCATGAAGACTTGAAACAAAATATTGGCTTTAAAAATTCTATTTTATGTGTGGGGGCATTTTGTCTGCATGTGTCTGTGACTGCATGAACAGACAGCGGCCAGAAGATGTCATCAGATCCCCTGAGTGGTTGTTTGAATGAGGATAGCCTCATCAGCTCATACATTTGCATATTTAGTCCCCCATTGATAACTGTTTGGAAGGCTTAGGGCACTGCATCCTTGGAGGAGGTGTGACACTGAGAGTGGGTTTTGAGATCTTAAAGTTACACACTAGGCTCACCCAGTTTCTCTCTCTCCCCTCTTCCTTCCCTCCTTCCTTCCCTCCTTTCTTCCTTTCCCTTCCTTCCCTCCTTCCTTCCTTCCTCCCTTCCTTCCTTTTTTGCTTTATTTTTTTTAACTGTTATCCCCTTTCCCGGTTTCCTGATCCTAAACTCCCTATCCCATCCCCTTCCCCTTTCTTCTATGAGGGTGCATCCCCATCCATGTACCCACCACTTACCACTTCCTGGCCCTGACATTTCCCTACACTGTAGGGGTCGATCCTTGGCAGGACCAAGGGCTTCTCCTAACATTGGTGCCCAACAAGGCCATCATCTGCTTCATATGCTGCTGGAGCCCTGGGTCTGTCCATGTGTACCCTTTGGATAGTGGTTTAGTCTCTGGAAGCTCTGGTTGTTTGGTATGCTGTTCTTATGGGGTTGCGATCCCCTTCACCTGTTCAATCCTTTTCTCTAATTCCTCTAATGGGGACTGTGTTCTCAGTGCAATGGTTGACTACAAGCATCCACCTCTGTATTTGTCATGCTCTGGTAGAGCCTCTCAGGAGACAGCTATGTCAGGCTCCTGTCAGTGTGCACTTCTTGGCATCAGCAATATTGTCTGAGTTTGGTAGCTGTATGTATATGGGTTGGATCCCCAGGTGGGGCAGGCTCTGAATGACCTTTCCTTCAGTCTCTGCTTCAAACTTTGTCTTAGCATTTTCTCCTATGAATATTTTTGTTCCCCCTTCAAGGAAGGACTGAAGCACTCACACTTTGGTCTTCCTTCTTCTTGAGCTTCATGTGGTCTGTGGATTGTATATTGGGTAATCTGAGCTTTTGGGATATCCACTTATCAGTGAATGCATACCATGAGTATTTGTGATTGCGTTATCTCACTCAGGATTATATTTTCTAGTTCCATCCATTTGCCTGTGAATTTCATGAAGTCACTGTTTTTAATAGCTGAGTAGTACTCCATAGTATAAATATAACACATTTTCTGTATCCATTCCTCTGGTGAGGGACATCTGGGTTCTTTCCAACTTCTGCTATTATAATTAAGACTGCTATGAACATAGTGGAACATGTGTTGCTGTTATATGTTGGAGAATATTTTGGGTATATGCCTAGGAGAGGTATAGCTGGGTCCTCAGGTAGTGGAATGTCCAGTTTTCTGAGGAACCTCCAGACTGATTTCCAGAATGGTTGTACCAGTTTGCCATCCCACCAACAATGGAGGAGTGTTCCTCTTTCTTCACATCCTCGCCAGCATCTGCTGTCACCTGAGTTTTTGATCTTAGCCATTCTGACTGTTATGTGGTGGAATCTCAGGGTTGTTTTGATTTGAATTTCCCTGATGACTAAGGATGTTGAATATTTCTTTAGGTGCCTCTCAGCCATTTGATAATCCTCAGCTGAGAATTCTTTGTTTAGCATTGTACCTCATTTTTTAATAGGGTTATTTGACTCTCTGGAGTCTACCTTCTTAAGTTTTTTGTATATGTCGGATATTAGCCCTCTATTGGATGTAGAATGGGTAAAGATCTTTTCCCAATCTGTTGGTTGCTATTTTGTCCTAATGACAGTGTCCTTTGCTTTACAGAAGCTTTGCAATTTTATGAGGTCCCATTTGATGATTCTTGATCTTAGAGCATAAGCCATTCATATTCTGTTCAGGAAATTTTACCCAGTGCCCATGTGTTCAAGGCCCTTCCCCTCTTTTTCTTCTATTAGTTTGAGTGTATATGGTTTGATGTGGAGGTCCTTGATCCACTTGGACTTGAGCTTTGTACAGGGCAATACTTCTACATGCTGACCTCCAGTTGAACCAACACCATTTGTTGAAAATATTACCTTTTTTCCACTGGATGGTTTTAGCTCCTTTGTCAAAGATCAAGTGACCATAGGTGTGTGGGTTCATTTCTGGGTCTTCAATTCTGTTACATTGATCTACCTGTCTGTCTCTGTACAAATACCATATAGTTTTTATCACTGTTGCTCTGTAATAACTGCTTGAGGTCAGGGATGGTGATTTCCCCAGAAGTTCTTTTATTGTTGAGGACAGTTTTTTCTATCCTGGGTTTTTTGTTATTCCAGATGAATTTGCAAATTGCTCTTTTTAACTCTATGAAGAATTGAGTTGGACTTTTTTTTTTTCTTTTTCTTTTTTTTCGGAGCTGGGGATCGAACCCAGGGCCTTGCGTTTGCTAGGCAAGCGCTCTACCATTGAGCTAAATCCCCAAACCCTAGTTGGACTTTTGATGGTGATTCATTGACTCTATATATTACTTTTGGCAAGTTGCCCTTTTTCAGAATATTAATCTTGCCATGGGAGATCTCTCCATCTTCTGAGATCTCCAAATTCCTTCTTCAGAGACTTGAAGTTCTTGTCATACGGATCTTTCACTTGCTCAGTTAGAGTCACCCCAAGGTATTTTATATTATTTGTGACTATTGTGAAGGGTCCCCTTTCCCTAATTTTTCTCAGCCTGTTTATCCTTTGAGTAGAGGAAGGCTACTGATTTGTTTGAGTTAATTTTATATCCAGACACTTTGCTGAAGATTTTTTATCAGCTATTAGTTCTCTGGTGGAATTTTTTGGATCATTTAAATATACTATCATATCCTCTGCAAATAGTGATATTTTGACTTCCTTCCTTTCCAATTTGTATCCCTTTGATCTCCTTTTGTTGTCTGATTGCTGTGACTAGGACTTCGAGTACTATATTGAATAAGTAAGGAGAGAATGGGCAGCCTTGTCTAGTCCCTGATTTAGTGGGATTGCTTCAAGTTTTTCTCCATTTAGTTCGATGTTGGCTACTAGTTTGCTGTACATTGTTTTTACTTTGTTTAGGTATGGGTCTTGAATTCCTGATCTTCCCAAGAGTTTTACCATGAAGGTGTGTTGAATTTTGTCAAATGCTTTCTCAGTATCTAATGAGATGACCATGTGGTTTTTTTCTTTGAATTTGTTTATATAATGGATTACATTGATGGATTTCCGAATACTGAACCATCCCTGGATCCCTGGGATGAAGCCTACTTGATCATGATAGATGATTGTTTTGATGTGTTCTTGGATTTGGTTTGTGAGAATTTTATTGAGAATTTTGACATCAACATTCATAAGGGAAATTGGTCTGAAGGTCTGTTTCTTTGTTGGGTCTTTGTGTGGTTTAGGTATGAGTGTAATTGTGGCTTTGTAGAAGGAATTGTGGAGAGCTCCTTCTGTTTCTATTTTGTGGAATAGCTTGGAAAGTATTGGTATGGGGTCTTCTATGAAGGTCTGATAGAATTCTGCACTAAACCCACCTGGTCCTGGGCTTTTTTGGTTGGGTGACTTTTAATAACTGCTTCTATTTCTTTAGGAGTTATGGGACTGTCTAGATGGTTTATCTGATCTTGATTTATCTTTGGTACCTGAATCTCTCTAGAAAATTGTCCATTTTATCCAGATTTTCCAGTTTTGTTGAATATAGTGTTTTGAGTATGAGCTGTTGAATTTTTTAATTTCCTCAGATTCTGTTGTTATCTCTCCCTTTTCATCTCTGATTTTGCCAATTTGGATACTCTCTCTATGCTCTCTGGTTAGTCTGGCTAAGGGTTTATCTATTTTGTTAATTTTCTCAAAGTACCAGCTCCTGGTTTTGTTGACTGTCTGTATAGTTCTTTTTGTTTCTACTTGGTTGATTTCAGCCCTGAGTTTGATTATTTCCTGCTGTGTACTCCTCCTGGGTGATTTTGCTTCTTCTTGTTCCAGAGCTTTCAGGTGTGCTGTCAAGCTGCTAGTGTATGCTTTCTCCAGTTTCTTTTTGGAGGCACTCAGAGATATGAGTTTTCCTCTTAGCACTGCTTTCATTGTGTCTGATAAGTTTGGGTATGTTGTGCCTTCATTTTCATTAAATTCTAAAAAGACTTTAATTTCTTTCTTTATTTCTTCCTTGACTAAGTTGTCATTGGATAGAGCGTTGTCCAACTTCCATGTGTATGTGGGCTTTCTGTCAGGTGGTTGTTGGTGTTGTTATTGAAGATCAGCCATAGTCCATGGTGATCTGATAGGATGAATGAAATTATTTCAATCTTCTTGTATCTGTTGAGGCCTGTTTTGTGACTGATTATATGGTCAATTTTGGAGAGGGTACCATGAGGTGCTGAGAAGAAGCTATATTTTTTTGTTTTAGGATGAAATAGATATCTGATAAATCCATTGGGTTCATGCAAATGCAATCTGCTGACTGCCCATCTAGCATGCTGTCCAAACATGGAACCTTCAAGTCAATGTTCTGGCTGAGAGTTGATTGCCTGTGGGCCATCATTTGGTGGTATTTATAAAGAAACATTTGTTTTGACCCAATAACACTGTAGCTTGGGGTAAACTCTGACTCTGTTTACTTTTGTTTTTATTTTAATGTTTGCATTGTGCTTTTTAAAAATTATTTTTGAGCACTTGGAACATAAATATTACTCCCATCCCTCTGTCTCCTCTTCAAACTCCTCCAATGTTACCCATATCAATGATTTCTTCTTTCATTATTGTTATTACATGTACGTGCTATGTGTATACATATGTACACATGTATATACAGTCTACTGATTTTGTTTTGTATTGCCCATGCATGTGTTGCCATTGCTCTCTTGTAGCTCTTCCTCTAGGGGTGGGACTCTGTGGAATTTCCTTCATCCACGTTGCCATGCCAATTGATGTTGTCCTTGTGCTGGCCTTGTTGAAAAACTATCCTGTTGAGATTTCATAGATTTCTTTTCCCTGTGTCTGGTAGTATCCAGAACACACTACCTAGCCACAAATATCCTGGGCTTCTGGCTCTTGTAGTCTTTCCACTAGTGAATGAAGATGCTCATCAACACCGTGTAGCTGCAACCCATGCTGTCTTCCACATCATTCTGTTTTTTCAGCTTACACTGCTGAGGCATTTACATCTTTCTCCTGAATAAAATAAATGAATATTGCATGAAAAAAGTAAGTCTGCTTTGCCTCTTCCTCATCTTCTTCCTTCTTCTCTGTGTCTCCTTTTTCCTCTTCTTGTCCTTCTGTAATTGGACCTCACAGTGTAGCCCAGGCTGGCCTCAAACTCATGGCAATTGGGTCTCAGTCTCCCAAGGGTTGGGATCACAAACTACTAATATAGCTGGCTTAAGAATATTATAAAAACACAATGCATATTTCCTTTTCTCTCACTTCATGATCATTACTCTTTTTTTATTATTATTAAATTGAGTATTTCTTATATACATTTCGAGTGTTATTCCCTTTCCAGGTTTCCGGGCAAACATCCCCCTCCCTCCTCCCCTTCCTTATGGGTATTCCCCTTCCCATCCTCCCCCCCTTGCCGCCCTCCCTCCAACAGTCTAGTTCACTGGGGGTTCAGTCTTAGCAGGACCCAGGGCTTCCCCTTCCACTGGTGATCTTACTAGGATATTCATTGCTACCTATGATGTCAGAGTCCAGGGTCAGTCCATGTATAGTCTTTAGGTAGTGGCTTAGTCCCTGGAAGCTCTGGTTGCTTAGCATTGTTGTACATATGGGGTCTCGAGCCCCTTCAAGATCTTCCAGTTCTTTCTCTGATTCCTTCAACGGGGGTCCTATTCTCAGTTCAGTGGTTTGCTGCTGGCATTCGCCTCTGTGTTTGCTGTATTCTGGCTGTGTCTCTCAGGAGCGATCTACATCCTGCTCCTGTCGGCCTGCACTTCTTTGCTTCATCCATCTTGTCTAATTGGGTGGCTGTATATGTATGGGCCACATGTGGGGCAGGCTCTGAATGGGTGTTCCTTCTGCCTCTGCTTTAATCTTTGCCTCTCTATTCCCTGCCAAGGGTATTCTTGTTCCCCTTTTAAAGAAGGAGTGAAGCATTCACATTTTGATCATCCGTCTTGAGTTTCATTTGTTCTAGGCATCTAGGGTAATTCAAGCATTTGGGCTAATAGCCACTTATCAATGAGTGCATACCATGTGTGTTTTTCTGTGATTGGGTTACCTCACTCAGGATGATATTTTCCAGTTCCAACCATTTGCCTACGAATTTCATAAAGTCATTGTTTTTGATAGCTGAGTAATATTCCATTGTGTAGATGTACCACATTTTCTGTATCCATTCCTCTGTTGAAGGGCATCTGGGTTCTTTCCAGCTTCTGGCTATTATAAATAAGGCTGCGATGAACATAGTGGACACGTGTCTTTTTTATATGTTGGGGCATCTTGTGGGTATATGCCCAAGAGAGGTATAGCTGGATCCTCAGGCAGTTCAATGTCCAATTTTCTGAGGAACCTCCAGACTGATTTCCAGAATGGTTGTATCAGTCTGCAACCCCACCAACAATGGAGGAGTGTTCCTCTTTCTCCGCATCCTCACCAACATCTGCTGTCACCTGAGTTTTTGATCTTAGCCATTATCACTGGTGTGAGGTGAAATCTCAGGGTTGTTTTGATTTGCATTTCCCTTATGACTAAAGATGTTGAACATTTCTTTACGTGTTTCTCAGCCATTCGGCATTCCTCAGCTGTGAATTCTTTGTTTAGCTCTGAACCCCATTTTTTAATAGGGTTATTTGTCTCCCTGCGGTCTAACTTCTTGAGTTCTTTGTATATTTTGGATATAAGGCCTCTATCTGTTGTAGGATTGGTAAAGATCTTTTCCCAATCTGTTGGTTGCCATTTTGTCCTAACCACAGTGTCCTTTGCCTTACAGAAGCTTTGCAGTTTTATGAGATCCCATTTGTCGATTCTTGATCTTAGAGCATAAGCCATTGGTGTTTTGTTCAGGAAATTTTTTCCAGTGCCCATGTGTTCCAGATGCTTCCCTAGTTTTTCTTCTATTAGTTTGAGTGTGTCTGGTTTGATGTGGAGGTCCTTGATCCACTTGGACTTAAGCTTTGTACAGGGTGATAAGCATGGATCGATCTGCATTCTTCTACATGTTGACCTCCAGTTGAACCAGCACCATTTGCTGAAAATGCTATCTTTTTTCCATTGGATGGTTTTGGCTCCTTTGTCAAAAATCAAGTGACCATAGGTGTGTGGGTTTATTTCTGGGTCTTCAGTTCTATTCCATTGGTCTATCTGTCTGTCTCTGTACCAATACCATGCAGTTTTTATCACTATTGCTCTGTAATACTGCTTGAGTTCAGGGATAGTGATTCCCCCTGAAGTCCTTTTATTGTTGAGGATAGTTTTAGCTATCCTGGGTTTTTTGTTATTCCAGATGAATTTGCAAATTGTTCTGTCTAACTCTTTGAAGAATTGGATTGGTATTTTGATGGGGATTGCATTGAATCTGTAGATCGCTTTTGGTAAAATGGCCATTTTAACTATATTAATCCTGCCAATCCATGAGCATGGGAGATCTTTCCATCTTCTGAGGTCTTCTTCACTTTCTTTCTTCAGAGTCTTGAAGTTCTTATTGTACAGATCTTTTACTTGCTTGGTTAAAGTCACACCGAGGTACTTTATATTATTTGGGTCTATTATGAAGGGTGTCGTTTCCCTAATTTCTTTCTTGACTTGTTTCTGTTTTGTGTAGAGGAAGGCTACTGATTTATTTGAGTTAATTTTATACCCAGCCACTTTGCTGAAGTTGTTTATCAGCTTTAGTAGTTCTCTGGTGGAACTTTTGTGATCACTTAAATATACTATGACATCATCTGCAAATAGTGATATTTTGACTTCTTCTTTTCCGATCTGTATCCCCTTGACCTCCTTTTGTTGTCTGATTGCTCTGGCTAGAACTTCAAGAACTATATTGAATAAGTAGGGAGAGAGTGGGCAGCTTGTCTAGTCCCTGATTTTAGTGGGATTGCTTCAAGTTTCTCTCCATTTAGTTTAATGTTAGCAACTGGTTTGCTGTATATGGATTTTACTATGTTTAGGTATGGGCCTTGAATTCCTATTCTTTCCAGGACTTTTATCACGAAGGGGTGTTGAATTTTGTCAAATGCTTTCTCAGCATCTAATAAAATGATCATGTGGTTTTGTTCTTTCAGTTTGTTTATATAATGGATCACATTGATGGTTTGCCGTATATTAAACCATCCCTGCATGCCTGGGATGAAGCCTACTTGATCATGGTGGATGATTGTTTTGATGTGCTCTTGGATTCGGTTTGCCAGAATTTTATTGAGTATTTTTGTGACGATATTCATAAGGGAAATTGGTCTGAAGTTCTCTTTCTTTGTTCAGTCTTTGTGTGGTTTAGGTATAAGAGTAATTGCGGCTTCATAGAAGGAATTCGGTAGTGCTCCATCTGTTTCAATTTTGTGGAATAGTTTGGATAATATTAGTATGAGGTCTTCTATGAAGGTCTGATAGAATTCTGCACTAAATCCGTCTGGACCTGGGCTCTTTTTGGTTGGGAGACCTTTAATGACTGCTTCTATTTTCTTAGGAGTTATGGGGTTGTTTAACTGGTTTATCTGTTCCTGATTTAACTTCGGTACCTGGTATCTGTCTAAGAAATTTTCCATTTCCTGCAGATTTTCAAGTTTTGTTGAATATTGGCTTTTATAGTAGGAACTGATGATTTTTTGAATTTCCTCTGAATCTGTAGTTATGTCTCCCTTTTCATTTCTGATTTTGTTAATTTGGACACACTCTCTGTGTCCTCTCGTTAGTCTGGCTAAGGATTTATCTATCTTGTTGATTTTCTCAAAGAACCAACTTTTGGTTCTGTTGATTCTTTCTATGGTCCTTTTTGTTTCTACTTGGTTGATTTCAGCTCTGAGTTTGATTATTTCCTGCCTTCTACTCCTCCTGAGTGTATTTGCTTCTTTTTGTTCTAGACCTTTTAGGTGTGCTGTCAAGCTTCTTTCCTGTTTCTTTCTGCAGGCACTCAGCGCTATGAGTTTTCCTCTTAGCACAGCTTTCATTGTGTCCCATAAGTTTGGGTATGTTGTACCTTCATTTTCATTAAATTCTAAAAAGTCTTTATTTTCTTTCTTTATTTCTTCCTTGACCAGGTTATCATTGAGTAGAGCATTGTTCAATTTCCACGTATATGTGGGCATTCTTCCCTTATTGTTATTGAAGACCAGTTTTAGGCTGTGGTGGTCTGATAGCACGCATGGGATTATTTCTATCTTTCTGTACCTGTTGAGGCCCGTTTTTTGACCAATTATATGGTCAATTTTGGAGAAAGTACCATGAGGAGCTGAGAAGAAGGTATATCCTTTTGCTTTAGGATAGAATGTTCTATAAATATCTGTTAAGTCCATTTGGCTCATGACTTCTCTTAGTCTGTCTACGTCTCTGTTTAATTTCTGTTTCCATGATCTGTCCATTGATGAGAGTGGGGTGTTGAAATCTCCTACTATTATTGTGTGAGGTGCAATGTGTGTTTTGAGCTTTATTAAGGTTTCTTTTACGTATGTAGGTGCCTTTGTATTTGGGGCATAGATATTTAGGATTAAGAGTTCATCTTGGTGGATTTTTCCTTTGATGAATATGAAGTGTCCTTCCTTATCTTTTTTGATGACTTTTAGTTGAAAATTGATTTTATTTGATATTAGAATGGCTACTCCAGCTTGCTTCTTCTAACCATTTGCTTGGTAAGTTGTTTTCCAGCCTTTCACTCTGAGGTAGTGTTTGTCTTTGTCTCTGAGGTGTGTTTCCTGTAGGCAGCAGAATGCAGGGTCCTCGTTGCGTATCCAGTTTGTTAATCTATGTCTTTTTATTGGGGAGTTGAGGCCATTGATGTTGAGAGATATTAAGGAATAGTGATTATTGCTTCCTGTTATATTCATATTTGGATATGAGGTTATGTTTGTGTGCTTTTCTTCTCTTTGTTTTGTTGCCAAGACGATTAGTTTCTTGCTTCTTCTAAGGTATAGCTTGCCTCCTTATGTTGGGCTTTACCATGTATTATCCTTTGTAGTGCTGGATTTGTAGAAAGATATTGTGTAAATTTGGTTTTGTCATGGAAAATCTTGGTTTCTCCATCTATGTTAATTGAGAGTTTTGCAGGATACAGTAACCTGGGCTGTAGAGGGCCGCAATACGTTCGCCACCACTAGATGGCGCTGTCTCCCACTGCGCCCCACGTGGTAGGTCAGGATAGACTCCGCCATTACAAGATGGTGCCAACCTTCGCCGCACCAGCCGGCCCCCCTTTCAGGTAGTTAACTGTGCGCATGTGCAAGAGTGCCTTCGTGCCAGGTCTTTGCCCACTCCGGGGCGTGCCTTATGAGATCATGGGTAACAACCAATCAGGTGTGGGTGCGCCGCACGAGGGTTTTATAAGCGCCCCATGTTGGCGCGGCGTGGCTTTTTTCTCTTCTAAGATTAATAAAGTGGTCACAGTAAGGATTTCTAATGTCCGCGTGCTCCTTGCCGGCGGGAGGTCGCGCGCGGGATATTTGGTGCCGAGAAACCGGGACACAGAAAGCTACAACATCGCTGGTGCCAAGAGGAAGCCTCCGTTTCATGGAAGAAATCCAGAAGCTGTGGAATGCAGGTAAAAAAACTCTGAGAGACAATGTTTAGCCTTGATCTGCTCCAGCTCAGTCCCCTGCTGGACGCGGCAGGTGCCGCTATGGTTGCTCTGGCAACCCTCGAGTTGTTTCTATTGACCTTTGAGTTTCTAGCTACCGCCAAATGGCGTCAGAGGTCGCGTGGGAACTGCCCAGCTGTAACAGCAAAGCGGAGAGTGTTGGGGGAAGGGCGAAAAGCGTCAGAAACAGAGGATAGTGAAAAGTTGCAACGAACTGATCGATCTCAAGCACCAGACCCTTCCAATTTGAAAGTGAAAGATTGGGGAAAAAACGCCCTGGGTGAGAAGGGAGGAGGTAAAAGGAACACAGTATTTTGGGAGAAAAACTTTGTCTTAGTGCTTATGAAAGGTGTAATTAAGCTCCCGCGCCGGCTCTGGGGACGCCGCGGCGTCCGGGCGCTGACAAGACAGCTTTACAGAGTCATACTGATCAGATTTGATAGAGGCAGACCGCCTGAAATTTTATTCAGGAGAATCAAACAAAAGGACATCTCAGTGCCCGTGCACAGCCTGATAGAGTTAATATAATTGGGTTGTGAGTAAAAATACTCAGGGCTGTGTTTCACTTCCATACCATTGGCGAATGTCAGTCGTACTGCTCAGATAATATCTCTCAGTATCTTACAGAATTGGGTTTCAACACGTTGGCGGACTAGTCCAGGAATTGAGGCAATCCATCGCCCATATCAGCTCCACTCGAGTGGATAGTCACCGTGAACACCATCTGGTTTTTTCCCTATTTGTCTATTGTTTGTCTCTGGTGCACCAGGATGTCCCCATGTCTGTCAGTGTATGTCTGTGGTTTTTGTTTCTCGTTGTCTAAAAGTTTTATGTTTCATGTTCAAAAGAAAAAATGGTAAAAACTTTACCTGCTGGTCGTGCACACCTTGACTTGGTTTTAACTCGTTTCAAAAAGGAACAAATGAATAAAAAAGTTTCAATCAGGTCTTTGAAGCCCTGTGCCTAGAGCCAGGTGTCTAGATTAGCTGGAGAAGCTGACCAGAAGCTAAGCGTCTACACGAGCTGATCTTAAAAGCGCCAACAGCTTCTTCATACAAGAGTTGATAGCTGTTTCTCTTAAAAAAAATCCCTGACTTATTATTTGACTCAACAGGTGACAAGGTGCTTCTCTTAAAATCATAGGTAAAAGGGTAAAAATGATGTTTGGTCTATATATTAAAGATAGGTGTAGCCACTTCAATTTTGTTTCTTATTGGTTTTATATGTATAAATATGCTCTACTTGCCTTGGATATGGACTATTGGCTTTCAAGTTATTAGATATGGTTATAACGGTATAATATTGGTAACAGAAAGTTGACATAAAGCTGGTAATCTGGATGGAGTCATTCTAGATAACATGTGACATGAGCCAACCCAGGGAAACAGGTCTAAATTGAGGTAATATTTTTATGGAACTCTTATCCTAAAAACCAGGCTTCTAAAAGAATTTAGGACATTGTCCCTTGTTGAGGTATTGGAGACCACACCATTGTGCGTCCAAATGTAAGAATTGACAGTCAAACTTTGTAACATAATAGATAGACCTGGGGTGCCTTGGAGACTAGATTGTTTGTTGGAGGTTGAGTTTTACTTTCCAAAGTTGTGGCTTGCCCTGAAGTTATCTGTATTTTAATGCTAATTTCCACTGCCCGGAGAACAGCTGCCTAGTCACGTACTCAGAACTCAGGTGACCTCGTGGCTGTGTTCTGGTGTTACAAAGAGAACTTAAAGATTGTGATTTAGGATTGCCAGTGTTACATTGACTAACTCAAACTTATTTTTAATTAAGGAAAAATCAAACAGGTAGAGATTGTTACAGGATTTATAAGGATTGATGAGGTTTTAGAACTTGTGAGAGCATTACAGCCAGTTTCCTTACTCCAACTGCCATTTCAAGACAGACTTAGAGGATTGATTTTATACAATTTGTTTTCGTCATAGCAATTGTGAGTTTTCATTTCGTGAGCTTGCTTATAGTTTTAGAGAGCCCATAAAGTGATATCATTAAGAATGGCTAACAGCCTTATATTATATAATTTTGTTGCTTCTTCAGTGTAAGAAGTTAGAACTTAAATCTTTCAATGTACATGGAAATTTTTTACTACAAACTTTGCTCTCAAAATGAGCTTTAATATTTGGGGAGTAGCTGTTACACTACTCTGGATAAGAATATTTGAAGCTAATTTTAAGCTTCTAAAGATATGTTAATTGGCTAAGTACCTCACCTTACCAGAGGACTTAGGTCTTTGTTATGCACATTGGAGATAAAGCTTCAGCTGTGTTAGTACAGAGTTGTGGACTGGAGTCATGGAAGTATTTTAAATAGAAACCTGGTAAAACATATCTTACTCCAAACAACAGTTAATTGGTTACTACTAAATACTGATATTTGGCCTATTACATATACAAATTTTTCAGACAAAATTGATAATTTTACTCTTTACATGCTTTTGTACTTCCTACATATTTGTGCGTACAACCCATAGGAAATGCGCTCAGTACATTTATAGGTGGTTCATCTAATGAAAAGGCTACATATATGATTAGATCACTTGTTTATTCTCTTGAGTTTCTATTGCTTCAACACAGATTATTAAATTCCGTAGTTTAGCCACTGTTTTTAAATCAAGCTTTCAATTCATATACTGATAGCCAATGTGTGGCTTGTGGTTTACAATTGATTTCAATTACTTAATGCTTTATTAGAGACAAGTTTTCTACATGAAATCAGTGAGTGATTTCAGTATGAATGTCTAACAACTCACTGTCCCTTCAGTGCTCTGGCTCAGACAACTAAACAAAACCATAGACCCAGCTCTTTAAAAATGGTAATAGAGTTGATAACACACCCTCACGAAAAGAGGAAGACTCCGTTTGTTTACTTTCAACTCCCAGACTCACCCTGCCAGCTCAGAGATTTCTAGGAAGACTGAATCTGGACAATATTTACAAGATTTGACATTTCTAATTAATGCTTATGTTTAGGTAATTAAAGTTTGTGAGGTGCTAGAAAAATGGCTTAGTGGTTAAGAGCACTAAATACTGTTCCTTTATAGGACATTTAAGAACTCAAACTGGATTGCCTGGGCTCCTTAACAAGGGGGGACAAGATTCCAGACAGATTATAGGCCTTACATAAGAACAATTAGTGAAAAAATCTCATTCTTTATATATCCAATACAATTATGCTGGAGACAATATTTTGGTATACAAGTCAATTTATAAATACAAGTGCTCAGTGTCCTCAACTTAATCCTCGAGGGCTTACCTTAATAAATAATATCTTTACTATATCTTAATAAATAAAAACGGGGAGTTATCCCTGTATGCTAAATAATGCTCCTTTTATTTCAATTTTAAAAATTTGGATGCCAAAGTTTATGGCACCCTACAACTAGGCATACTTCTGCCTAGGTGAAATAGAGAGATCCACTTATTGACATGTTCCTGTCCAGATATTTTATATGGGGAAGAGGGAATGTTTGTGTTTTTTCTACAGGATGCTACAAGAGTGTGCCAGCTGCCTGAGTGGTTGCTGAGACTTGCTGATCCTGGTTATTCAGCTCTCCTGGTTCGGGTCCCTGGAGTCATTCCTCTGCCCTGAGAGGAAGATAGAAGATTCCCCTTCATCCTTTGTCATCACAGAGATTTTGCCGTTGCTGCAGTCAGTGTTACTGCTGCGTGTGTTCCCGTCCCACTGTGGCCTACGCTCAGACTCTGTACACTGCTGCTTCCTGGAGAAGACTGGACTCCAGCTGTTACCCCTGTCCCTTCATTTCCCTGGTGACTCTTGCTGCCTTAACTGGTAACTGGTGTTGTCATTTTACAGACTGTAGCTTCACAGAAAGCCACCTGTGTAAAGCTACAGTGACTGGAGAACTCTGTCCTGGTTATACAGATCTCAGAAATGGTTCCATTGTCTGCTGGTTGTTCCAGAGAAGAATGACTGATCCTGAACTGTCCTGGAAAAGACCTTGACACTTTCGCTGCTATTGTAGCAGCCATTACTGCTGCAGACATTGTGTCTGCAGTGTCTGGAGTTATCCTCCCCCAATCTATTGTTAGACAAGTACAGTGGGTGAACTTTCTGGAGTAGTTACTAACAATTGGGAATTCTAAATTTTATTATAAGAGCAGCTTGACCACGGTCCTTGGTGGTAACAGCTGAGGAGGACCATATGAGGTGCCCACTACTTATCGGGAGTGGCTCTGTTTGATGCAGCCCTATGCTGTGGATCAGTACTCATACCATGGTTGGTTTACAAACTCAGATCTCAACAGTAACGTGACAAGGCCGTTATCACTCAAGCACTTGTGGCCATTGTACAAAGGGCCTCACCTGGAATTTGGTTATCTTGTTCAGGATTTACTCTGTATCTGAGTTCCCTGCTCTTGCACCCCATGGATCTGTGCATCCATTGCACTGGGAGGAGAGGGATACTCTCTGTATCTGAGTTCTCTGCTCCTGCACCCCATGGATCTGTGGATCCATTGCACTGGGATTGAGAGAGACTCAGTGTTCCTTTGATCAGCCCTTGCACATCACTGAGGTTTCCTCATTGCACGCGATAGGGTGATCATTTCTGCTATAAAATTATATAAATTATAAGGGTGAGATGTAGAGGGCCGCAATACGTTCGCCACCACTAGATGGCGCTGTCTTCCACTGCGCCCCACGTGGTAGGTCAGGATAGACTCCGCCATTACAAGATGGTGCCAACCTTCGCCGCGCCAGCCGGCCCCCCTTTCAGGTAGTTAACTGTGCGCATGTGCAAGAGTGCCTTCGTGCCAGGTCTTTGCCCACTCCGGGGCGTGCCTTATGAGATCATGGGTAACAACCAATCAGGTGTGGGTGTGCCGCACGAGGGTTTTATAAGCGCCCCATGTTGGCGCGGCGTGGCTTTTTCCTCTTCTAAGATTAATAAAGTGGTCACAGTAAGGATTTCTAATGTCCACGTGGTCCTTGCCGGCGGGAGGTTGCGCGCGGGACACTGGGCTGGCATTTGTGTTCTCTTAGGGTCTGTATGACATCTGTCCAGGATCTTCTGGCCTTCATAGTTTCTGGCGAAAAGTCTGGTGTGATTCTGATAGGTCTGCCTTTATATGTTACTTGACCTTTTTCCCTTACTGCTTTTAATATTCTTTCTTTATTTTGTGCGTTTGGTGTTTTGACCATTATGTGACGGGAGGTGTTTCTTTTCTGGTTCAATCTATTTGGGGTTCTGTAGGCTTCTTGTACGCCTATGGGTATCTCTTTTTTTAGGTTAGGTAAGTTTTCTTCTATGATTTTGTTGAAGATATTTACTGGTCCTTTGAGCTGGGAATCTTCACTCTCTTCTATACCTATTATCCTTAGGTTTGATCTTCTCATTGAGTCCTGGATTTCCTGTATGTTTTGGACCAGTAGCTTTTTCCGCTTTACATTACCTTTGACAGTTGAGTCAATGATTTCTATGGAATCTTCTGCTCCTGAGATTCTCTCTTCCATCTCTTGTATTCTGTTGGTGAAGCTTGTATCTACAGCTCCTTGTCTCTTCCTTTGGTTTTCTATATCCAGGGTTGTTTCCATGTGTTCTTTCTTGATTGCTTCTATTTCCATTTTTAATTCCTTCAACTGTTTGATTGTGTTTTCCTGGAATTCTTTCAGGGATTTTTGCGATTCTTCTCTGTAGGCTTCTACTTGTTTATTAATGTTTTCCTGTGTTTCTCTAAGGGAGTTCTTCACGTCTTTCTTGAAGTCCTCCAGCATCATGATCAAATATGATTTTGAAACTAGATCTTGCTTTTCTGGTGTGTTTGGATATTCCGCGTTTGTTTTGGTGGGAGAATTGGGCTCCGATGATGCCATGTAGTCTTGGTTTCTGTTGCTTGGGTTCCTGCGCTTGCCTCTCGCCATCAGATTATCTCTAGTGTTATTTTGTTCTGCTATTTCTGACAGTGGCTAGACTGTCCTATAAGCCTGTGTGTCAGGAGTGCTGTAGACCTGTTTTCCTGTTTTCTTTCAGCCAGTTATGGGGACAGAGTGTTCTGCTTTCGGGCGTGTAGTTTTTCCTATCTACAGGTCTTCAGCTATTCCTGTGGGCCTGTGTCTTGAGTTCACCAGGCAGGTCACTTGCAGCAGAAAAGTTGTTCTTACCTGTGGTCCCGAGGCTCAAGTTTGCTTGTGGGGTGTTGCTTATGAGCTCTTCGCTGTGGCAGCAACCAGGAAGATCTGTGCCGCCCTTTCTGGGAGCTTCTGTGCACCAGGGTTCCAAATGGCATTTGGTGTTTTCCTCTGGCGTCAGAGATGTGTGCAGAGTGCAGTCTCTTCTGGTTTCCCAGGAGTGTCTGCCTCTCTGAAGGTTTAGCTCTCCCTCTCACGGGATTTGGGTGCAGAGAACTGTTTATCCGGTAGATCCCTTCAGGTTCTGGCGGTGTCTCAGACACAGCGGTCCTGCTGCTCCTGGGTCCTCCTCTACGGGAACCCAGAGGCCGTATACAGTTTCCTCTTGGGCCAGGGATGTGGGCAGGGGTAGGCAGTGTTGGTGGTCTCTTCTGCTCAGCAGCCTCAGGAGTGCCCACCTGACCAGGCGGTGAGGTCTCTCTCTCACGGGGTTTGGGAGCAGAGAGCTCCTGCGGGCCGGGATCCTCAGGTTTGGGACTCCAGGTAAACACAGGAAGTGCCCGGTCCTAGAGGAATTTTGCCTCTGTGTGTCCTGAGTTCACCAGGCAGGTCTCTTGCAGCAGAAAAGTTGGTCTTACCTGTGGTCCCGAGGCTCAAGTTTGCTTGTGGGGTGTTGCCTACCTGATCATTACTCTTAATACTATTGTAGAAGCAGTGTTCTCTCCTGTTTGTCTCCCCTTTAACTTTCACCCACTCATCTTTTGGTTTCTTCCTGTCACTCTCACCTGCCTACTTCCTCTCTTTCCTCTTGGCCTCATTATACAGATCAAGGTTAGCAAATTTCTTTCTTAAAGGGTAAGTGTGACTATTTTAGGTTCTGAGTCCCTTCCAGCTGTTCTGCAGTACCTCCCCTGCCCCAGTATACCCCAGGGTTTCGGTCCTCTCTTAGTCACACTGTCCCTTCATTCTTTCACACTAAGTCTAGGGCCAATTTCAAAACAAGATACTCATGCATCTATAAAAGAAACAAAGACTTTATTTAGTTCATTAATTATCAAAAAATCAATATTCTATTAAAGCAGGTCAAAGGAGAAAGCACACATCCACACACAGATGCATAAGTCATCTGTTACTGACAGACAGTTACTGGCTGAATTAGCCAACACTCTACAGGGCAGTGCTTCTTAGGATTTTGCTTTCGGTACCCTTTACAGTTTTGAAATTCACCAAGGATCTCAATGAGCTTTTGCCTGTGGTCTGTCAATAATTTCTGGGTAAAGTGTTAAAATAGAGAAGACGTTTGAGTGCTAGAGTGTAGAGTTTCACGGTTCATTAACTAACAGCAATGATAGCGATGAGTCAGGTAGCTCCAGGACAGTGTCACTACACACTTGTGAGAAGATGAGGGTACAAAGGGCAAACAAAGCTGATAGAATGAATCCTTAAGGCATTTTGGGGGGAGCCCCAGATGCGTCGGATGACATTTTGACAATCACTGCCATTAGGCAGTGATGTTTAATGGTTGGTGCTATGATCACTATTATTATTCTACAGAGTAGAAATCGATTATATTTTGCCAGATAAATTCCTCTTTATTGCTTCAGACATGAGCTATTCCTTTCTATCCCCCATAAACTTTCGGCAGCTTTCACCCTGACAGAGTACAAGGAGCCAGTGATGGATGCCTGCCAACATACTCATCTTGGTAGGAGCTGATAATCCCTAGGTATCTGAGAGGTCATACTTGAGCTACACTGGAGGGAGGCTCTGCACTTGCCTTTTTCCATTTCTAAATCTTTGTCATTTTTTCCTAACACCAGGGATCCTTTTCTGGTCTTCCTGGTGATAGCCATCTGGCTTGTTCTATTATGGCATAAACTCTGTGTCAGTGCCCCTCAGGTCCTTCATTTGAAAGAGCTACTTTTGTTCTGTGTAACTTAAAAAAATAATACATGTCCTTTATTCCTCTGAAGGCAGTGCATGGAGAGGTGCAAGGATGAACACCCTGAGATCTGCTCTGGTGACAGTGCCTTCCCCTCAAATCCCCTTTCTAAGTCTGCCCCTCCAGAGGTCAGGAGGTTTTTAGTGTAACAGGCAGATGTTAGGAGTGATAATTAGAAGGATGCATAACCAAAATAGCTTCAGTCACAAGATAGAGGCCACATCAATTTGAAGTCTCAGCTCTCAACTTGGCAAGTAAGGAAGATATTGATCCTAATGTTGTAGTTCATGTCTCAGTCTCAGGGTTGGGGGGGGAGGATGCATTGTGATGACCCATTTTCACTTGACCCCGAACTCCCCATGCTATGCTGTTTTTCCAAAGGATTTTGAGTTAGGGGGTTGTTTTATTGGACAGTAGAAGTTGTCTGGTGACGCATTGCAATGATGAGGTGAGCTATGGCACATTGAGCACTTACCACATTGCTGGAGCCTTGCTCAGCCCCTCCCCATTTTGTCCTATGAGAAATTACAATGGCCTAAGAAGAAATGAAGACCATTGTTACTTTTCTGGTGGAGAAGTGAGAGGTTAGGGACCCAGACACAAAAGAGAGAGGTTGGTACTTGACTCAGTCCATTTGGAATATCGTCTTACTGATGCCATTTTGAAATGGCTGGGATCTGAGACAAGTTGCACAAAGTCTCTAAGTCCTACCTTATGTAGGTTTGCACATTTTTGTGGGATCACAACCCTTGACCCAGCTTCCTGCCAACCTTTTAAGTCAACTGTTTCAGAGCCTTAGTAATTGACCTTCCCTTGTGTTTGGTGTGCTTTCCTTCACTCTACCTGTACGAATGACCCCTCAAATCATTCAGAATTTGGCTTAATGGTTACTTCTTCAAAGAGGACTGTCAAAAGTTGATGTGTCCCATTTAATCTCCCAGTTACTTCATCAGAAAAACCTAACATATTACATGTATCACTTCTGATATTTTTTAAATTTATTTATAAATGTACTCATTATTTATCTCTCCTACAATTCCTGTTCCCTGAATTGTCTTTCTGCATCCTGAAGGCCTGGCTTAGTGCCCAAAACATAGTAAACACTCAAAAAAATATTTGTTGGGTGAATTGACAACAGGCTACCAGTTAATAAGGTTATTTCTAGAGACACCAATATCATCATTAGAGCGGGATAGAGCTCTGGCCTGGAAGATGGTGGACATCTGGTATCCACATGCTGGCCTCGGATGCTACTGAATGATAGTTTGTGCTGACTGTCAACAGATGTGCCTTCATTCTCTGGGCAGAGACCCAGAGAGAAGCAGCCAGGATCTGACCTTGCTGATATGACCTCTCAATCCACTTGGATGAATTACATGTCTGACTCATAGAGGAGAGGATGTGCTCCCAAAGGGATCTTATTCTGCAGTGTGGAAGACCTGGTGTAAGTGTTAGCATTGCTAATTAGGAGTTTTGTGACCTTCAGCATGTTACTTTACCTCCTTGAGCTTAGTTTTCAACTTTTAATTAAGTTGGAGATACAGTGAGGATGTAAGGATAACGATTATATAAATATTGTCAAGGCATCTACCACACACATGCTCATTTCTCCCTCTCCCATGTCTTCCTCCATTTTGTCCTTCTAGCTCACCCTTTTCCTCCTGGCCTTCTTCCTGTCTCCTATATGTTATTCTCTCCTAGGTCCAGACTTGCCTTTTACAGAGTGAATAGCAGGTTGATGAACACAGAAGGAAGGAAAGAACTGCAGGATGTCTCTAGATCATGTGGGTTAAAGGTATGCCACTAGGTTGGATTTGGATTGTTTTTTAAATCATTGTGGGACATTTTTCCGAGACACGGAGCTACAGGCAATTGTGAGTACCACAGTATGATTGCTGAGAAACAAACTCAGATGCTGTGGAGGAGCAGTAAATACTTTACTTATCTTGGAGCCGTCTCTCTAGTCTCTGACTTGGAAATGGATTTCCATGCTAGCTGGCCTATCTTGGATCACCTTGGACCAGCAATCTTGGACCCGTCACTTCTAATCTTTTTGTCTTGAGCAACGAGAAGACTACATTCTGCTGGGGGTGGTCACATGGCTACTGTGTTAGGGGAGGATCTATGGAGTCTTGATGGATTAGTGACAAGGCTGGAATGGGCAGGGATTGCCCAGGTTTCTTTCTGTACTAGTCATCCTTGGGTCTACATGCTATTTCAGGTGTTTTTTTTTTTTTTTTTTTTTTTTTTTTGTTTTGTTTTGTTTTGTTTTGTCTTTTTTTGCAGTGACTCTAGGGAGTTTTCACTAGCATAAAGTGACAAGCATAAAGCAGATGTAGCCTAGTATTCTGTCTATGGCGAATGGACAGAGAGACATATACCTAAGGGGCCACCTAGTTCTCAGGGCTTCAACCTTCAAGTTTAAGGAGTAGCTTCAGTTTTATAGCTTGTTATATCACGTGGTGCTTGCTTTCAGTTTCTTGGTAAACTGCCTGAACTATGAACAGACCAGATGAGGTAGTGTTTGCCTAGTCAGGAGCTAGTGTGTATGCCCTCAGCCACCCCAGGGCCTGTGGGTCTCCTTTTTCCTCTCCCCTCCCCTTCCTCTCTTGTAGTTTTCAAGGATGATGGAGGCAATTGTCTAGGTTGCTTAGGAAGAGGCTATGGAGTGAGGGTAGTTCTGATTCTTCAGCCAAATGCTCCTTTCCAGGAAGCCCATGTAAATCTCCTAGTGACAGGACCAACCTTCCTTATTTTGAATAGCCAAAGCAAACGTATCACAGCTGTCTGTTGCAAACAGAAAAACCTTATGTATACACGTCCAAACTCTTTGCAGTCCAGTGATTTCTAAAAACCATAACAATGTCATTGATAACTCATTTTTATGGAATCTTTGGCTACATATCCAATAATGCAGTGGGCATTATAATGTGTAGATTACGTCAACTTTCCTGTCAGTTTTGGAGGGAGATATAATTTCTATTTAGTAGGTAAAGAATAGGCACGGAGAGATTATTTCCTCATGTGAGCTGGCAAAACTCATAGAGAGAAAGAAAAACTGGGTTGTAAATCTGGATCAGTGTCAACCAGGGGTGGGGCTGAGGCCTGATGCAAGTTCTTACTGCATCATGTGCGCTCTCTCCTCTGTCTCTTTGTCCCTTGTTACTGTGTTTTAATGATTATAGGATCTTAACTCTTCCTTTGTTGGAGCAGGACTAGTGTAGGTTCAGCGAGTCCCTTGCTACACCAGATGAGCACAGGTAGCCCAACATTGTTTAGCATCCCTAGTGTACTTTTTTTTTTTTGAGCACTCCTTGCAGTCAGACAAGCCATGTTATGAGCTGTAGCAAACAGATAAAGGCAGAGTGACTTGTCCATTTGCTTACCTTCTCCTCACTAGTGATCCTTCCTGGCTCTCCTGTTCTGACTTCCCTTCCCTGTCAGGTACAGGGAGAAGATCCAGCAGAAACTTGACACGGGGGTATGCTTATTGAATCCTAGTACTAGAGATGCAGAGGTGGGGAGAGCTCTGTGAGTTCAAGTCTAGCCTGGTCTACATAGTAAGTTGCAGGCCTGCTAGGGCTTTGGAAACAAAGACCCCCACTTCCAAATTAAAAAAAAATCTAGCAGAAAATTGAAGCATAAGGAATAGAGAAGCCACAGGGTATCAAGAAGCTGGCCTTTGAATCACTGACTGCATGGAGCACAGCTAGTTCACCTCCTGCCTTGCACAACCTACTCTTGATTCTAATATGAATGCAAAACAAATCTGCATTATGTTAGCCCTCCTAAGGTTCTGGGGCTGTTTGTTATGGCAGCAGCCTACCTTGATTAATGAAGCATCCCTCTGGCCCTGAGTACCACCAGCTAGTTACTCTGCATACAGAGAATTTCCGAGTATAGATGTGTTAAAGTAAGCTGTCATAGTCTGCTTCCTTTTTGGTTAGAAATTTCTCATTCTTTGAGTTATTAATTCATTCAACTAGCATTTACCTTGTGTATCACAGTTATCTGCTGCCATGAATATTATTAAAAGCTCGTGACTTAAGAGAGTGTATTTGTTTATTTTGTGTCACTGTGACTGCAGTATTGAGTGGCAATGACTTGAGAAGATGAATTTCTTTTGTATTTTGGTCTGTGATTTTAGTCCATCATAGCAGGAAAGGAATAACAGAGTGTTATGCTCAACTTGCCAGGACCTCCAAGGACCAGTGGGGAGCCAAATCTGATGCAAACATGTAAGGGTCTTTATTACAAGGTTGTGAGAAAGGAATCTCATTGTCCTTACAGTGGGTCAGAATGAGATCCCTGAGTCTAGAGGCGTAGGCTATTTTTTGTAGTTACAGCAAGCTTGGGGCATTTCCATATGGGAAATTTTTATATATATTTTTTTAAAAATATAGAATAGAGTTTATTTGGGGGCATGGGAAGGTGAATTGAGAAGGGAGAAGAGAGAGAGAGAGAGAGAGAGAGAGAGAGAGAGAGAGAGAGAGAGTGAGTATTAATATTTTAAAAACTGCATTTCTGGCATAATCTGCAGGAACCGAACACTGGGGCAAAACCGCCTGACAAGCAGGAAGGCTAAGTTATCCTCTGCAGGATATCTTCCATTATCTCTAGTTCCTGCTATTGTAACCTGACTGGCTGTTGCTAAGTGGGCGGCAGGGGGAGTGCGGCGGGAGGAGGGTGGTTGTCATATGAAGACTGGGATTTTCTTCCTGGAATTGGAGTTTAGCCCCTGGTCTCACACAAAATAGAGTTTCTTCTAAAAACAGAGTTGGCTGGGCTTTAGAAGAGTAGCTCAGACCATGGTGGTGGCAGCTGGATGTAGAGGTTGTTTATATTCATATCATGGCAGATGAGAAGAAGAGCATCTCATGGAAACTTCAGAGCCCCGAGTGACCCAAGGCAGCCAGAGAGGTTTCTTACCTCTTTATGTTTCTGCAGTCTTCCCAGACAGCATCATCTGAGGATTCAAGGCGTCCAAAACACGCACCTGTGGGATGTTCAGATTAAACCACATCAGACAACAGGCATCTCTCATTTCTTGGGGTTTTGAGCGGGACTGGGCTTAGAAGAGTCCTGAGCCAAGTGGTCATTAGGGAGTTATTCTTGCCTAGTGTGTGTGTGTGTGTGTGTGTGTGTGTGTGTGTGTGTGTGTGTGTGTGTGTGTGTGTGTGTGTGTGTGTTGCATTTTCCCAGAATTCTTGGCAGAATTGGTTTTCCGACTTACAGGGTTAGGGGTTTCAGATTCCTGATTCACAGAGGTAAGTTACCCACAGCTCCTAGAGGCTACCCACAGTCCCTCACTCCCCATGGCTTGCTCAGTTTACTTTTATATATCACCCAGGGTCACTTGTCTAGGGATTGGTGCTGCCAACAGTGGGCTGGGTCCACCCACATCAAACATCAATCAAGAAAATGCCCCATAGAGCTGCCCAAGGCCAGTCTTATGGAGGCATTTTTCAATCAAGTTTCCATCTTCCTGGATGACCCTAGATTGTATCAAAATCACAAAAAAACTAAACACAATAAACAAAAACAAAAGACCAGACAAAACCAAACCAAACCAATCCAAACCAAACCAAAACAAAAAGACCTAACAAGGACATTCACAACCTCACCTTGTGATCTTCAGTAGATTCTGCTGGTCAGCAGCCGGGCACTTGTCCTTCTGTCTCTAAGGGTTTGACTAATTTTGCTATTTCCTCGGAACTCCTAACCACTCACCTGTACAGAGATGATTAGCCCCGGGCTTATAATAGTGTGTCAGGGGGAACGTGCCTTAATGTTTAGAAGTCAAACGCATGCCTTTGTGGTTCATGGGATGTATTTCTATTTCACAAGTGTCAGTTCCTCTCTGTTAGCCCAAAAATATGAACTCGTGGTCCAGTACAGCCTGACTGACAGTTGAAGACCACTCTGGCAGCTGCTGCGTCTTGCCAGGGCCCGGAACAAGTTGGTGATCGCCATCGAAGCTCAGCGTAACGAACTACGCGACTTTCGCCTGTTTGCCTTTAGTTTTTCAAAATTATCGCAAAACTGGAGCATGATGAAGGATGGCTGTCAAGAGAAGGCAAATAGGTGAGAGCAGGTCTTTAGGCTAAATCTAAGTAAGAAGAATTGAAATGAAATGGAACCAGCCTCAGCTGAGGTCCCTCAGCATGTCTGCTGCACAAAGCCATTTAAGCCTCATAAGCATTCTGTGGGCTCGTGTAATATATACTCATTTTTCAAAAGACGAAGCTAAGGTTCAGAGAGGTTAAGTAAGTTGCCCAAGGGCACACAGCTCATAAGCGGCGGCAGAGGCAGGAATAAAACTTGGCTCTGTTTGACTCCAGGGCAATGTGCTTGCCCTAGGTGCTGTCTGCTTGTGCTTTGTCACCTTTTCTGTGCAAACAATGCTGCAAGTCTCATCTGCATATGTATTTCACAGTAGGGGAGCCATTCTGGGCCGCTTAGCTTGGATGGGAGGTTGGGGTTGGGAAGGAGGAAGGCAGGAGGTGGGGCCAGCATTAGCTCTCTTTAGGACCTCTTGGAAAAAGTGAAGATCTTCCAAGTTCAGCTTCTAGAGAGCTGTTGGCAGGTCCTGACTGGTCTCCTGCATGGCGGGTTTCACTTTCCTTATTCACACTGCTGTCTTCATAGTGCCTGGCCATGTCTCTCACATGGTAATAGGTCACAGCTGTCAGAAGGCTTGTTCCAGGCTGACCCACTGTAAACAGAGTGATGAATGAATGTGCTAGACAGAACCTAACTTGGGATTCATCCCCAAGACAGATGTTACAAGGCTGGGAGGGTTGGCACTACTGCTCAGTGTTCTTTTTCCCATCACATCATTCTTGCTTTTTCTATCCAATTAGAAACATTTCCCCCCTCCCCTCCCCTCCCCTCCCCCTTCCCCCTCCCCCCAACACCCAAAATGTTGCCAGCTCCTTCTGGCCTCAAGCCCATACTGGACCTCCTCCATGTCCGATGCACTCCAAACGTTTCCTTTGGAATAAAATTTGGCTCTTCTGATCTTTGATCTTCTGAGAATTTCATCTTGATTTTGCTTTGTGGAACACAGCTTAGCTAGAGTGTGTTGATATCCCAAGTCCTGGCCATGGCATGTCCCCTCACGAACTGACTGCATGTGACAGGTGTGTCTTATGAGCGAGCATGGCTCTGGGGTGTTTCGTGGAACTCTCAGGAGAGATGTGGTCTTCCAGAGCAGTCGTTCAACTAGAAGTGTGCAAAAACTGGAATTTGGCAGCAGTGGGGTTTTGGGGGTGGATTGGCGAGGTAGAGGGGTGGTTTCTATTTCTGAGAAAGTTAGTTGGTTTGAAAAATATAACTCACAGTGAAGAAAATCAAATCCAGAGAAAAAGAGGCTGTTGTGTTGTCGGCACCAGCACCGACACAGTACCGAGAATAGGGCGAAAGCCTACAGGATGAAAGAAACACACACACACACACACAGGTTATCGTGTCAAGCCAGGAGAGGAAGAGAGGAAGAGAGAGAGAGAGAGAGAGAGAGAGAGAGAGAGAGAGAGAGAGAGAGAGAGAGAGGGAGGGAGGGAGGGAGGGAGAGAGAGAGAGAGAAAGAGAGAAAGAGTGGAAGAGCGGAAGGAAGAGTGAGAGTGAGGAAGAAGAGTGAGAGACTCCTGTAGCTTTATTCACCACTTATATACCCAAGTCTCCAGGTAGAAAATAACTGGGAAGCACAGTGGGAAACCCTGGCTCGTGACTACCTGGCTTCGGTAACAAAAGACCAAGTACGAGACCTGAATTAATTAGGGAGAAATCCCAGAAGACCAGCCTAAATCTCCAGGATAAAGGCTGAGGAAGCAAAAGGCAGAAGTAAATTGACCACCACCCAGGTGTGGTCCAGGTGTGGCAGTTCCACATGCATCAGCCGGGCTCAGCAGAGGTCATGCAGTGGAGACACCGGGTGTTTACTACTTGGTCTTTTCTTCCTGTGCCGTAAATACATGGGAGAGGCCTCTGTCCAACAATCCCATGACTTCTTAACTGTGGCCATGCAGTTACAAAGTGGCCAGGCCCAAATCCAATATGGCACTACATTGTGTCATTTTAGCATCTAGACCTTATTTAATTATGCCCAAAGAACCCTATTCTTTTCAGTTCCTTGAACCAACACATTGTCTACTTTATTTTGTTCATTTTTGTTAGCTCTGTCATTTGCATCCGGAAGCGACCAGCCCAACAAGCTGCCCCCTCGTGTGGTCTTTGCAGTAACCACATAAGGTTCTTTCTCTGTGCTTATCCCCTGGAGCAGCCTTAACTCCTATCTCATCAGGCAGCGTTTACTGAGCCCCCACTATGCTTTAAGTGCTGGGGATTCAACACCAAACAGATAAACCCCCTGTCCTCAGGGGACATAGGCTCCAGTGAAAGAGAGGGGCAGCCGGCAGGATAAATAAAAGATGTGGCTTGTTAACGGTGATAAAGGTCAAAGAAGAGATAACTCTAGCCAGGGAGAAGACATCCCAGCTCAGAGAGAGAGGGTGGGTGAGGGGATGTATAGGAGGTTCAGAGAAGGCCCCGCTGAGGTGCAGATGGGAGCAAGATCCCAAGGGACACAGGAGATGATCTATGTGGCCGTCTGTGCGCCAGGCAAAGGCAACAGCTTGTTTAAGACGGGCATCTCTATAGCAGTCTCCCTTCACCTCCCCGTAAGTGCCTCACATAGAACTGAACGTCACGGCTCTGTCTCTGTCTCATCGTTGTCTCTATCTCTCTCGTTTTATTCTCTTTGTGTTTCAGTTTGAGCATTTTAATAATTATTCTTATTTGTGCTTGTGACGATGGGTATGTGCATGTACCCTCTGGTTCCCAGAGAGGACAGAAGGGGGTGCCAAGTCCATTTGAAGCTAGAGTTATAGGTGGTTGGCAGACACCCAGTTTGGTTGCTGGGATCTGAACGCTGGTCCTCTGTGAGAGTCGCAAGCTCTCTTAATTGCTAAGCCATCTTTCCAGCCTCTCGATATTTTATTTGTCTTCATGCTGGTAAATTTGCACTGTGAGTTGGACTGGCTTTAGAGTCACCATGGAAACATACTTCTGGGCATGTGCGTATGGATGGTTCCAGACAGATTTCCTAGAGCAGGGAAGATTCACCCTGAATGCCAGCAGCACTGCCCCATGGGCTGGGGTCCCAGACTAAATACAGAGGACGATGAGCTCAATGCCGGCATTCACATCTCTCTGCTTCCTGACTGGGCTCCTGCTTCTGTGCCTGCCCCGTTGCAATCGACTGGACCCTCAAACAGTGAGCCACGGCAAACCTTTTCCCTCCTTAAGTTTTTTTGGTTAGGACTTTTATTGTAGTACAGGAATGAGAAAAGCAAGTAGCACACTCTTTATGTTACTGACCCTGTCTTCAGTAGAGCCTCATGGTTCGGCTCATTCTTGCCTCTTTCATTTCATATTCCCACGTTCTAGGTTTTCTTTTAGTTCTTTCTGTAAATTATTATCTTTAAAAGTTTTTTTATCCTGTTCATCTTGCTTCTATTTTAAAATTCTTTGAAAGACACCAATTCTATTTGTACCTATGGATGTTGGGTCTGTGTGTATGTCTATGTGCTGCCTATGTACCTGGTTCCAGTGAACACCAAGACTAGAGTTACAGACAGTTTTGCGCTGCCATGTAAGTTCTGGGAATTCAAGCTGGGTCCTCTGAAAGAGCAGCCATTGCTCTTAGTTGAGGAGCCGTCTCTCCAGCCCATCTTTTAAGATTATGTAAGTTGTCTGTGGTAATTCTTTTAAAGTCAGTGTTTGTTCACCTCCGCATCTCTGTCTCTGGGACTATCTCTGTTGACTATCCTTTCTCTTGATCATGGGTGAAAAGAGTTAAAGGATCCCTATTTTGAGTTGGGGTTTGAACTTCATCATCAAAAGATTATTACACAAAAAGTCCAGCATAAGACTAGCCACTTAAAAACCCTAAATGATTTTCAAAAACTTTTGGGAGATATTAATTGGCTTAGATCCTATCTTAAACTCACCACAGGAGAGCTTAAGCCCCCTTTTGACATTCTTAAGGGAGACTCTAACCCTTCTTCCCGTTGATCCTTGACCCCTGCGGCAGCCAATGCCCGGCAAATCATTGAAGGGGCTATTCAAAGTCAGGGAGTTACCTCCGTCTCCTATGATAAACCCCTCCTCTTTATTGTCTGCACCACGTCCTACACACCCACCGGACAAAAAGACCCCCTTTTGTGGACGCATCTTCCTGCTTTGCCCACTAACGTCCTTATCCCTTCTACCTCCTTGGTTGCCAAACTTATTCTCTTAGGGCGAGAACAAAGCAGACAGTTCTTTGGCAAGGATCCTGATAAGCTGATCTTGCCCTACTCTAAGGACCAGATACACTGGCTTATGCAGACTAGACTACCAGTGAGTGGCCTGCGGTTTGTTCATCCTTTTCAGGAATTATTGATAATCATTATCCTGCTGATAAATTGCTTCAATTTGCAAAGATTCATCCCTTCATTTTTCCAAGGATCACATCTCCCCGCTCTTCGACAGAGGCATGCCTGGTGTTTACAGATGGCTCCTCTACTGGAAATGCGGCTTATGTCATTGATGGACAGACCACCACCATTCAGTCTCCCTTCTGCTCTGCACAACTTGTAGAACTCTTTGCAGTAATTAAAGTACTTCAAATGATGATAAATCACCCTTTTAATTTATATACAGACAGTGCTTACACTGCCCAGTCTTTCCCGCTCCTTGAGATGGTCCCTTATATTACGCCCTCCACTAATGCCATTCCCTTATTTATAACAGCTTCAGAAGTTGGTTACCTCCAGATGCCACTCCTTCTACATTGGGAACCTCCGTGCTCATTCAGACCTCCTGCCCCTCTCTCTGAGGGAAATGCCTGTGCTGATGCTGACACCCATTTGGCCTTCCCTGTCTCTATAGACCCCATTGTACAAGGCCAAGAGAGCCACTCATTACATCATTGAAATGCTCAGACACTTCGACAACTCTTTAGAATTACCCGAGAACAGGCGCGTCAGATTGTTAAACAGCGCCCAGCTGTGTCACATTGTTGCCTAACCCTCATTTGGGGGTCAACCCCAGGGGCCTGATCCCAAATGAGACATGGCAGATGGACATTACCCATGTGCCTGAATTTGGACATCTTAAATATCTTCATGTGGTAATAGACACCTTTAGTGGATTTATGTTTGCCAAGACTGTAGGCCTACACACTGAAGAAGCCTCAAAAAATGTCATAGCTCATGTCCTAAATTGCCTTTCAGTTATGGGTAAACCTAAGGTTATTAAGGCAGACAATGGTCCTGGCCGTACAGGAAAAAAATTTCAAAAGTTCTGCCGCCGGCTACAGATTAAACATGTTACTGGCATCCCTTATAATCCTCAGGGCCAGGGCATTGTTGAATGATCTCACCAGACTCTCAAAAACACTCCTCAAGTTAGAAATGGGTAACTTGTACCCCACAAAAGGATCCCCAAAAAGCATTCTTCACCATGCATTGTTTGCCCTCGATTTCCTGAACCTAGATGCCCATGGTAGATCTGCCGCTGACCTTCTCTGGCACTCTGAAACAAACAAGAATTATGCTACAGCCATGTGGAAAGACCCTCTTACTTATAAATGGAATGGCCCAGACCCAGTTCTTATCTGGGGTAGAGGGGCAGTGTGTCTGTTTGACACCAAAGGGGTGCTGCTTGGTGGCTACCAGAAAGACTTGTAGAACACAAGTAAGGATAAGATTTTAGAAAGTGATGAAGTCCAGGGAAGAGAGTCTCCCTGACATCCCTCTCTCCCTTTCTCTTCACAGGTTAAGAAAAATGGATCCTTCCCTGTCAAGACTTTTTTGTTCTATTACTGTCCTTGATGTCTACATATGGAGCTAATTCTCACAGACCCCTCAATCTTACCTGGCTGGTAATAAGTGGAGAGGGTGATACTGTATGGAGAATGTCTAAGGTTACACACCCCGACTCCTGGTGGCCTACTCTTCACTCAGACCTTTGCAAACTGGGCATGGGTACCCCAGCCAACTGGGACCTTGATGGATACTATGATCTTCAGAAGGCCCCTTCATCACCCTCCCCTCCTGGGAGACATGGTCTTGACCCATGGGGTGGTTGTGGCACAAAAAAAAAAATAGGAGATGTATGTTGAGAATGCTCCCCTATTATTTCTGCCCCAGCTTTTATAGAGATTGCACCTTAAACCATCAGTGCGGAGGCAAGGCAGAATATTTCTGCCATGGTTGGGGCTGTGAGACCACAGGTGATTGTTCCTTGGAGTCCCTCTTCCTCATGGGATTTCCAAGTCACTGCTAATTATACCCAAGATAAGTCTGGAAGCCCAGGTTGGACAAACATAGAGGAGTGTTCAGGGTGGCACCACCTACTACATATTCAATTTACAGAACCAGGAAAAAATACACCTTGTGGACCAGTGGCATTTCACGGGGTCTGAGGCTTTATAAGGAACACCATGGTGATGGTGTGACCTTCACTATAAAATTACAAACAAACCTGCCCAGGGCTGATAAACCAGCTATGCCGATTGGGCCAAACCTTGCTTTGAATCCCCTATATTTTTCAGGGAAATCTCTTAAACCTTCCCCCACTGTTTTAGCCCCATGCCCTTTGCCCTCTGCTACTCATTTACTCCCAAATAGGATTCATGAGCCCAATAACCATCAATTTATCCTCAATATTGTTAATCAAACCTTTTTTGTGCTAAATCATTCCTGTCCTAAACTTACTAAGTCCTGCTGGCTGTGTTATCATTCTGACCCCCTATTTTGTGTAGGAATTGCAACAAGTATTAATGTTTCGGGGACAGATGATCCTTTCCTGTGTAGGTGGGACCAACAGAGGCTAAACTAACAACTTTGAGTGCGGTCTCTGGCCAAGAGTCATGTGTTGGCAACCAAATTCCCTCCACTTTTGCAAGGAAACGATTCCCATTCCCTCCTCCTCCAAGTATCTTCTTCCCTCGAATGATACATTGTGAGCCTGTAGTGATGGCCTCCCGCCCTGCATTTATACTCCCAATTTGATAAATAATGCTACTGCCTTTTGTGTACTTGTACAAGTAATTCCCCACTTGACCTATTACACAGCCAATGAATTTGCCCAGATGTGGGATCCTGTTACTGATCATGCCCTACTTCGAACAAAATGAGAGGTCATAACAGCAGGTACCCTGTCTGTCCTCCTCGGCCTTGGTGCTGTAGGTGCTGGGATGGGCATAATCTCTCTGGTTCTCTCCAACAGACATTATTCTGCCCTTTGGCAAACCATTGACAAGGACATTAGGGAACTAGAAATTGGCATTACCAACCTAGAAAAGTCCCTCGTCTCTTTGTCTGAAGTGGTTCTTCAGAACCGAAGAGGACTCGATTTGCTCTTCCTCCAGTAAAGGGGGCTCTGTGTGGCCCTTAAAGAAGAATATTACTGAAAGATCCCTGAAGGGAGACCCTTACTCAAGTCTCGGGAAATTGTGGACCCCAGATGCAGAGAGACCATCTTGGATGTAATATGCAAAGGTGAGGTGTATTACGGAGATCTCCGGGCTGACACGTATCCCACGCAGGAGACAGAGGTGTCGACACTGAGTGGCTGGGAGAAGGGCTTTTTAAAGAAGAAGTCACAAGCTCCCGGAGATGAGGGGATTTCAAAAGGAAATACCAAAAATGTCACAAGGGGAAACTCTCAAAGTCATAGGATGGTTCTTAAGACTCTAGGGTTTAAATCAGGGGAAAGGTCAAGCATTCTCCTGAGAACAGATCTTGATTGTTGTCCTTTAGGGTAAATGTTTGTCAAAGTTGATGAGGCATCTGCATCTGAAACACATCTGGTTAGGCTTTGCCCGGTTTCCTGGAATACTATCTGCAGGACACAATGACTGGAACATTATCTGAAGGGCACAATGGGGGCTTGAACAAATATCAATGGGACAGAACAGAACCTGTTACTCATTTACCCGGGTCCGGTGATATCCGGAGGGTCAGTGAGTCTGCACTAGTCCTCCTGCATTTTTAACAATCTGTCTTCCTGAGTCAGATCCTGTTGCTGAGTTTTGAGCTAATTTAAAACTCTATCTCTCATTACTTCTATACCGACTATACTGGGGTAGTCAGAGATAGTATGGTTAGGGTTAGAGAAGGCTTAGAACTAAGAAAGAAACAGAGAACAAGATGAGGGCTGGTTTAGGAGCTGGTTTTCCTTCTCTTCCTGACTTACCAACCTCATCCCCTCCATTTTGGGGCTCCTGGTTGGAGTCTTCCTGCTCCTGACTTTTGGGCCTTTAACTGGCTCACAGGCTTTATCAGACAACAGATTGACTCCCTGACATCCAAACCCCTACATGTTCATTACCATAAGCTTGATTTGGCGATAGAGGTCTGGTCCAGCCTTATGATGACATATCTCCTTTGCCTATATTGACATGGGTACCTGCAAGGGGTGGGAGATTAAGTACCGCAAGGGGAGGACCCTAATGTCTGTCTCTGAGTCCCCTGTGAAGCAAACCTCATTGCAAACAGGTTGGTGTCGATTTCCCTTCAACCACATGCCGTTGAGAGATCCTCAGAGTTGGTGGGGGCTAAGACCTCTCCTCCCTAAAAAGATACCCCCCAAACCTATCTATGACCAGTGATAACGATCGGAGGACTAGGTCAATACTTCCCCACCTCGGGTTAAAGCCCTCTTGTCTCTGTGACAGCATCATCACATATTACTTGTTAGCCTCACATAAATTGATAAAAAGGGAGGAGACGCCGAGAGCCAAGCCCATTTATACACCCTCTGTTTCAGGAATGTTTCAGGAGCGTTCTTCCCAAAAGAACGTTGGGAGTGTGGTGACGGTAATGAGTTGGCCTTGGGCCCTGTGTGACCTTCCCACTGCCCTGAAATAAAGTTTGAGAGCTTGATCAGACTTCAGTTTGCTCTCCTTCTTTGCATCTCCTGTCCCCCATTCTTTCTCTCTCTCCTCAAGTCTCCACTGAAACCCCTGCAGGTCGGGGCAGGGTCACATGTTCTGCATCTTATAATATCTTACTATTATTGATTAAGTGCTAGATATTTTGATTGAATGAACAGTAAGAAATGAACTAAGTAATATGGTTTTCCTTTATTTTTTTTCCCCTATGGTCTCTGCAAGTCCCACAGCCAGCAGAATAATAATCTGTGTGAAGCAAGAAGGAAATATTCTTCAGCACAACTTAGTAGCTGGTGTTGGTTCAAACTTTTAGAGTCTGGCACAGGGGAGTTCATTTTAGACATATTTAACCACAGCACAATGTTGGAAAAAAGGTTTTTTTTGATGATGATTAATTCATTCCTCTGTGTACTGCCAACCTTGAGACATGTTTACACTGAAATTCTTTGTTAAGTACAGGTGACATCTCCTTGAGGATGGGTTTTATTTACTGAGAAACAATGCTCAAGCTAAAGGTCTGGGAGGAACAAACATGATAGTCTAGGCATTCGGGTATGGCTTGTCCCTACAGATAGCACAGATCACCAGGCTATTAACTATATCCGTTCCCAGCTCTCCAGGTAGAAAAGAAGTATACGTCTCCCCTGCGAGGAGATAACCCTTGGGGTTTAACATTCCTGGTTTTCCTGGTGCTTATCTGTGAGCACACAGACCTTGTGCCTTCTACAGAGGAGCTCTGCCTTTTGCTACAAGGAAGCCTGGGGGTAAAGGCTGATAGTTCAGATCCTATTATGACCAAGATGAGCTGGGCTAAATTAAAACTGTATTATGCTTTTATTTACTTCCCGTTTCCAATGTATTGCTTCCAACCCAGTGCCTAACAAGTTCCTAGGCTGAGACTGTCTATAAAGACCAGTTCTCCTAGAGGGACTTGGTTTGCAGCTTTGGTGAATTTTGACTCATCTCTGGGCTTAACCTGAGCAGTGTGCAGAACTGCAGGATTCGTCTCTGCCCTCCGCCAACCCCCCACTCCTAGCTGCTTATTCAGCAGTTGCTGCTGGGAGAGTTGTTGGCCTAGGAGATTTATTACTACATTTCGGACTCTTCCAGATTCCAATTTGTCATGCCAACCCATATTGTCACAAGAAGTCGGGTTGGCTTGTCTTTGCTCGAGCAAAGTTTCCCTGCGGGAGATCTCCTTTCCTATCTGCTCAGGCTGACCCAACAGTTGGCCAAGGGGATGACAGTGGCAGCTTCTCCTGCCTCGTTGGAAATCCAGCTTATTTAAGTGTCTTTGCATCCTTCAATAGGGACTTAAAAGTATGGCGTTTTTGTCCTTTAGTTTTCTGATGCTTTAATGGTGAGAACAGTAACACATTGTAGCCTTTTGTATCCTGAGAGGCCCCCTTCTTCTATGTTAGACCAAAGGACAACTGTGACATTGTAACACTGATAAAGTTCTTGACCATGTCCGGAGCATAAAGTAGACCTGCATTGTTCAGAGAAGCACGCCCATGTACAGCTCAGGGCCTAGCAGATTGGGCATGCTCAGATACCTTATTTAGGTCTTATACCAATAGCAGCACAGTGACAGCAGGTGAGGAATGAAGGTCACAGACCTGGAACGGCTCACAGCTGAGCTGCAAGGATGGGTGAGCCTACACCCATTTGCTCATCTGCAACATGGTTGCCAAAGCCCAGATCTTTAAGGCTCTGTCTCCAGTTTCCTCACACGGCTCAAAGCAAACAATAGCATTGGTGTGGAATGTGGAGGCATTGAACTTCACCTGCATTCTGTTCCCCTCTGGCTGG
>NC_141552.1:9702500-9707500 GCF_021556685.1 Rattus norvegicus | reverse complement strand
CAGAAGCCAGCATTTGAATAATACAAGGGTAATCTTTGCACAGTGCACAAAAAAACGTCACTCCAACATCTCAGAGTGAAACGTGAGGTGGGAAATGTAAACTGAGGAAGGGCCGAGGGGGCTGGGGACAAGTCTTGGCGTGTCCGTCTTTGTGGTGGAGGAGAAATCAACCGTTGGGAACGCAGGTGCTGGCAAAGTGGTGAGCAGGTGGCTGGCGAGCTTAGAGCAGGACTCAAACCCACTCAACCATCCCAAGGATAAAAGAGAGACGAGCTTGACCTGGGCAGAGCCTTCGTTTAATGGCACAGGTCCCTGACACACAGGGAGACCCGGAGGTTGCGAGGTCGTTCTATTGGCAGAAACATTACCGCTTGGAGCAGCAAAGGATAAAGACAAAAGGAAATACAGGAAGGCTCTTGGATTCCAAAATGTTCCAGGCAGGGACTGGGCTGACTGGCCATGGGTCGGGCAGCATAGCAACACTGCCCTGCTGGGTGTGTTTCTACCTGATACCTGATAGTTATTTTTCTGGTTACTCTGAAGCAACTTCGGGGTCTTGGCTCACAGCTTCAGAATATCTCACTCAGAACGTCATGGCAGTCGATCAGAAAGCAGAGAGAGGGGGTTGGGGATTTAGCTCAGTGGTAGAGCGCTTGCCTAGGAAGAAGCACAAGGCCCTGGGTTCGGTCCCCAGCTCCGAAAAAAAGAACCAAAAAAAAAAAAAAAAAAAAAGAAAAGAAAAAGAAAAAGAAAAAAGAAAAGAAAGCAGAGAGAGCCACCCAGAACCACAAGACTGTAACTTTCCAAAGTCCACCCCTGGTGGCCATCTTCCACAAGGCAGGCCCCAATTCCTAAAGGCTCCACAGATTTCACAATAGCACCATAGGTGTGGGACGATGGCTCAGCCAGTAGAGGCCCCTGCCTGGCCTGCAAGGCTGAGTTTGATCTCTGGGTTCACATGGTGACTCTCATAAGTTGTCCTCTAACCTCTCCTTGCAGGCTGTCACACATACCCTGTGATGGTTTGTATATGCGCAGCCCAGGAAGTGGCACTATTAGAGGGCGTGGCCCTGTTGGAGTGGGCGTGGCCTATTGGAGTAGGTGTGTCACTGTGGGCGCGGGCTTCATCCTAGCTTTCTGGAAGCCAGTATTCTATGAGCAGCCTTCAGAAGAAGATGTAGAACTCTTAGCTCCTCCTGCACCATACCTTCCTGGATGCTGCCATGTTCCCACCTTGATGATAATGGACTGAACCTCTGAACCTGTGAGCCAGCTACAGTTAAATGTTGTCCTTATAAGAGTTGCCTTGGTCATGGTGTCTGCTCACAGCAGTAAAACCCTAACGTAACCATACTCTATGTACTGGCTGGTTTTGTGTGTCAACTTGACACAAGCTGGAGTTATCACAGAGAAAGGAGCCTCCATTAAGGAAATACCTCCATGAGATCCAGCTGTAAGGCATTTTCTTAATTAGTGATCAAGGTGGGAGGACCCAGCCCATTGTGGGTGGTACAGTCCCTGGGCTGGCAGTCCTGTGTTCTAAAAGAAAGGTGAGCAAGCCAGGGGAAGCAAGCCAGTAAGCAGCACCCCTCCATGGCTTCTGCATCCACTCCTGCCTCCAGGTTCCTGCCCTGTGTGAGTTCCAGTCCTGACTTTCTTTGGTGATGAACAGCAATGTGGAAGTGTAAGCTGAATAAACCCTTTCCTTCCTACCTTGCTTCTTGGTCATGATGTTTTGTGCAGGAATAGAAACCCTGACTAAGACACCCTCAAAATAAGTAAGTAAATTTTTTTTAAATTCCAAAATAGGGCTCAGCAGATAAGAGTGCTTACAGTGCTTGCTTTCAAAGGATCAGAGCTCGGCTCACAGCATACATGTTCATCGGCTTACAAACACATGTAACTCCAGCTCCAGGAAATCCAACACGTCCTCTGGCCTCTGTAGGCAACTGCACTCATGTATACACACACACACACACACACACACACACACACACTCACACTCATACACACACACATTCACACTCATGCACACACTCACACGCACTCACTCACACACTCACATATACACACACTCACACACACATACTCACATATACACTCACACTCTCACACACTCACACACACACTAACACACACATACACACTCACACACACTCACACACATTCACACACTCACACACACATACACACACTCACATACACTCACACACTCACACACTCTCACACACATACACACTCACATACTCACACACTCACACACACATACACACTCATACTCATACACACACTCACACACACTCTCACACACATTCTCACACACACACTAACACATACATACACACTCACACACACACATACACACACTCACATACACTCACACACTCACACACACTCTCACACACATACACACTCACACACACTAACACACATACACACTCACACACTCACACAATCACACACACTCTCACACACATACACACTCACACTCATACACACACTCACACACACTCTCACACACATTCTCACACCCACTAACACACATACACACTCACACACACTCACACACACTAACACACACATACACACTCACACACTCTCACACACACTCACACACAGTCTCACACATATACATACTCACACTCATACACACACTCTCACACACATACACACTCACACTCCTACACACAGTCACACACTCTCACACACACTAACACACATACACACTCACACACATTCACACACACTCTCACACACACTCACACACAGTCTCACACATATACACACTCACACTCATACACACACTCACACACACACACTCACACATAAACTCACACGCACATATCATAAATAAACAATATGTTTTTAATATCCCCAAAGACTACCAGAAGCTGGGAACCACGTGCCTCTGGGGACATTTCGTGGTCCTCTCATTCTGTCTACTTCCGTCTACTCTCATTCCTTAGGATGAAAGTGTCTGTCGGGTGATGTTCCACCATGGTATTTTGGAAGCATGAAACACATCTTTTAGATTCTGGGTTCAGATGTGGAGAGGAATTTGCCTCTGGATGGACTGAGCCCAGAGTCTCACCCATGCCTCCAGTAAATAACGAGACCTGAGCCTTTCCTGAGAAAATAATTCTTTCTTTGGTTGGCTGGTTTTGCTACTGTGGTTTTGATTTTTCCAAGTGCTGGGGTTACAGGCATGCATCATCGTGTTAGCTGTGAGAAAAGTATCTAAATGAAAATTCGAATTCGGTTCGATGGATTAAGACTTGGAGGCAATGGTGCATGGGATGAATGTATTTCCTTTGTGGATTTTGAAGAGCCAGGAAGTAGACCGTAGTGACTTGAATGATGTCTTTTTGCATCTGCCCCTGGAACCTGTGTGTGCAGTCAGAGATAGGGAAAGCCTCTTGTAGATGCCATTAAGTATTTGAGATGGGCTCACCCTCCATTATCCAGGTGGATCCCAAAGACAGCTTCCGTCCTTATAAGAGCAGCATGGTGGTGGCACATGCTTTAATCCCACCACTCGGGAGGCAAAGGCAGGTAGATCTCAGGCTAGTCTGGTCTACAGAGCAACTTCCAGGACAGCCAGGGCTACACAGAGAAACCAAACCAAGCAAGCAAGCAAACAAAAACCAGCCTACGGAGTCCTGGGAGTGAAGCTCAGGGACAGGCAGAGCCTGTACCTAACACGTTCAGAGGGAGGGTTGAAGAGAAAGGAATGGAGGCAAGGACAGAAGAGGGAAAAAGTTACTGTGAAGACAGAGGCAGCCACGGGGTGGGAAATAATGCATAAAGCCTCCAGACTTCAGAAAACACCGGTGTTTTCTCTCAGAGCCTTTGGGAGCAAAACCAAATGAAGTCTGGGGAAGCGAGCCCCACAAAGGGAGACTCTGAAAGAGAAAGGCTCAGGTGCGTGAACAGCAGGGGCCAGAGCCGTGGAAGAGGCTAGAGAGGAGGAGAAGCACAAGGTGTGAGAGAGGAGCCTCAGACGCAGTGTGACTGAGACTCAGACGACTGGAGGGGACTCTGAGCGCTGAGAGCAGACGCCCAGTCTAAGTAAACAAAGCCACAAAGGTACCATCACAGCCACCAACCACATCAGCTGTCACTCGTGGCCCCATAGTCTCCTGCCTCCCTCCTAAACCAGCAACTTCTGGTATTATCTTCACCGCCCCCCCTGTCTTCTCTCTTCTCTCTCTCTCTCTGTCTCTCCCTGTCTGTCTGTCTCTATGTTTCTCTCTTCCTCTGTCTTTCTGTCTCTGTCTCTTTCTCTTCCTGTCTATCTGTCTTTCCCTGTTTCTCTCTCTCTTTCTCTCTTCCTTTGTCTGTCTCTGTCTATCTGTCTCTCTGTCTCTTTGTCTCTCTTTCTCGTCTGTCTCTCTCCCTGTCTGTCTGTGTGTGTGTCTCTGTCTCTGTTTCTGTCTCTGAATGTGTGTGTGGTGTGTGTGTGTGTGATAGCATCCGACTTCAATTATCAAAGGGCTTCTACAAAATTAACAGGAAAAAGAGAAACAAATTAGATAAGCCAAAAAAGCACAAGTGTTAACAGATATGAGGAGAGGCTGGCTCCATTCTCAGGAAGATTTGTGCAGAAGTTATTCACAACCAAGCCATAGGCAGCCTGCTGCTTATCAACAAGCTCTAAGCTAATGTTCAACAGTGAAAACCAGGCAGTGGTGGCTCTCCCCTTTAATCCCAGCACTCGGGAGATAGAGGCGGGTAGATCTCTCAGTTGAGGTCAACCTGGAACCTGATCTACAGAGCAAGTTCCAGAACAGCCAGGGTTACACAAAGAACCCTGTCTTGAAACACCAAAGAGAAAAAGAAATCCAGCAGGCTATGGAACAACATGAGCAAATGGCACAGATACCGCGGCGAACGAATGGGCCGGACACAAACACGGCTCACTACGTGTGATCTCACGTGCAATGTTCCCACAGTGTACCGGGTCATGGTATCATTTGTGTAATTGATTAAGTGATACACTT
>NC_141552.1:9002500-9037500 GCF_021556685.1 Rattus norvegicus | reverse complement strand
ACCATTGAGCTAAATCCCCAGCCCCTATATTCTTTCTTAAATGAAGTTTATTTGGGACAAGGAAAGGGGCTGTGGGTAAGGGAGTAGAGGCAGAATAAGAAAAGGAACAGAGAAGGACAGAAAGAGAGAGAAGAGCTAGAAGGGAAGAGACTGGCCAAGAACATATGGGGAGAGAGAGAAGAGGAGGGGGAGGGAGAGGTGAAAGAGGAGGAGGGAGAGAGGCCCCTGAACTCTTTTCTTATGTTGTCTTCATTCATACTTTAAATTCATGCATTCAACTATAACTTCATTCATAAGAAAAAACAATCAGAATTTTCTGCCCTGTAAGAAATCTAGAACAACTCTTTGTGTCCCTACTCATTGTCTTAGTTCATGTCTTATGAAGAGATACTATGACCAAGGCAATGCTTACAAAGGACAACATTTAATGGGGGCTGGCTTTACAGGTTCAGAGGTTCAGTCCATGATCATCATGACAGGAAGCATGGCAATGTCCAGGCAGATATGGAGCAGGAAGAGCTAAGAGTGCTACGTCTTGACCTGAAGGCCACTAGGTGAAGACTGGCCTCCAGGTAGCTAGAGGGTCTCAAAGCCCATATCCACAGTGACACACACCCTGCAACAAGGCCACACCTACTCCAACAAGGGCACACCTCTGCCACTCAAAACACCACACTAATTATTATTACTATTTTAAGATTTTATTCACTTATTTTTTTATGTGTATGTGTGTTTGACCACATGGGTGCCTGTGCACAGTGTGTGGTCAGTGCCTGTGGAGGCCAGAAAGAATCATGGAATCCCTTGGAACTGGATGTACAGATAGTTGTGAGCTGCCGTGTAGGGGCTGGGAATAGAAACTTTGGAATAGCAGTTAGTGTTACTTAACCGCTGAGCCATAGTTCCAACACTCTTGGTAACTACTGTGCTACCTGTATGGAGAAAACTTATAAAAACGTGTGCAATTATAACATGGAGCACACAGATCATACTTAGATACTAGATGTGGTTTGATTGGAAATGGCCACTGTAGGCCCATCGAGAGTGGCATTATTAGGACGTGTTGTCTTTTTGGAGGAAGTATGTCACTGGGGGCGGGATTTGAGATTTCAGATACTCAAGCTAGGCCTGAGTCTAGTCACTCTGTCTTCCTGCTGCCTTTGGATCCAGATATAGAACTCTCAGCAACTTCTCCAGTGCCATGTGCTGCCTCCAATGATTCTCCAATACCCACCGTGCTGCCTGCCATGATGACAATGAACGGAACTCCTGAACAGTAAGCTAGCCCCAAGCCCCAAGTAAAGGTTTTCCTTTCTAAGAGTAGCCATGGCCACAGTGTGTCTTCACAGCAATCAAAACCCTAAGACATCAGAAAAGAAATAGAGAGGGATCTGTAGGCATGCTGATATGAATATGTTCTGATGTCAGAAGGGTTGAACGTTAGCCTGCTAATTGTCAGCCTTTAGCATGCAGTGTGCCAGCCTTGTCTGTATTCCCTCCCGTACTCCAGATGTGCCATTTCATGAACGTGACCTCACTGCTGGACGTTGGGGCTCCAAGCATTTCCATTGATTCAGATGCAATAGTACATTGTTTCATTCCTCCTACCAGCCAGTAATCCTTGCATCGCAGGCTTGCTGAGTGTCCATCGAAAAGAACAAGTGACAAGTGTGGAGAAGAAGGTTATCGTCTGAGGAGGGAGGTGGATGCTTTATGGTGTCTATTTTAGTATATGCGCTTCATGCCCAGAAATGGTCACTTCCACATCAGCCAATTTCCTTGACAAAAGTACTACAGTCTCGTGATGACTCAGTAACCTACCTCCAATGACTTAGTGAGTGTAAGTTACGTTTTGTCTCTCATGCATCAAGAGATGCTGTTTGCTTCCTGGTTTTCATAGCGATATCCCCCTGATTCCACCCTGCTTCTTTCGGTGTAGACATGAAAATGGCGATAGCCGTGACAGGACCGATGCCTATTGCAAGTTGGAAGAGCTTGGTCGTCTACGTTAGAGAAATGATTTCAGAAGAGATGCAAATGGTTGAGTTGGACAAGTTAATCCTCCTATGCAGAGAACTAGAGTGGGTCGGTGTCCATGAACCTTTAATATGAATGCAGTCATGGAGTTGGGGCATCGGCCCTAGGGTTACTGCATGAGAGCTATGCACTGGAGTGTGTCCATCCTTCTCTACAGCATACTATCACAGCAGATGGGAACGCCCTTCCCATCAGTGGTAGTTCCCCTGTCACTCTCAAGGCAAGAAGTGAATGTCTTCATACAACAGCGCTCTTTGTTCTGTTGAAGGGGTCCTGAGCCTTGTCAGCCTAGCCAGGGGCTGTCCATTCCTGGAACAGACATAGAGATGGATGAAGGGCAACCTCTTCTTCGCTCTTGCTTCTATACCAACTCCACCTCAGGAGGGCAGGAGTCACAGGTAAGTCATAGCCTTATCAGACTCTTCAGATTCACCCTTGAAAAAAGATCAGTTATACGATACACATTTCCCAGGACACTTTTAGTTTGTACAAAACAGGCCAAATTTTGATGGTATGAGCCTCTTTGGTGACTTTTCTTTCTTTTTCCATTTTGAGATATGGTCTCTCTGTGTAGTTTCTCAAGGCTGGCTTTGGACTTAAGATTTTTGTACCTTGGCCTCAGAATTCTGGGATTACTGCTATGCCCACCCAACTCAGGGGATTTTTTTAAAATTCGAATTATTTAATTGTCCTGTACTGTTTGTTTGTTTGTTTTTGTTTTTTTTTTTAAGATAGAGTGTAGCCTTGGCTATCTGGAACTCACTCTGTAGACCAGGCTGGTCTTGAACTCAGAGATCCCCTGCCTCTGCCTTCCAAGTGCTGGGATTAAAGGCGTGTGCCACTACAGTTCAGCTGTTCTGTTTATTTGTCTGTTTGTTTTTGTTTTTTACTGTACTATTTTGCTGTAGTTAAAATGCATTATTTTATGAAGTGAAAAAAGAATGTAGTCTGTGAAACTTGGAGCATGATTTTATCATGTACACACACCCTGAAACATATTTGGATGATATCTATGTAGATCAGCCAGATATGTCTCTCTTGTGACATATCTGGTCTAGCATCCATGAGGGCTATGGCATTGGAGGGTTGGGATGAGTAGGGGTGGGAGGCATGAATATACAGATGCAGATGGCATTTTTACTATCTCTATCTCTACTCTATGTCTATCCATCATCTATCTGCCTATCTACATATCATCTATCTATCTACCTATCATCTATCTATCTACCTATCATCTATCTACCTATCTACCTATCTATCTACCTATCTACCTATCATCTATCTACTTATCATCTATCTACCTATCTACCTATCTATCTACCTATCATCTATCTATCTATCTATCTATCTATCTATCTATCTATCTATCTATCATGTATGTATGTCTGTGTGTTTGCAATAGCATTCCTGTATTTTGTGTTACACACATGTTTTTGCCCTGTGTGCTTACTTATTATTGACATGTGGAACTGTGAGTCTGGCTATGCATGCTGTGTCTTCAGTCTCCCCTTTACCTATTGGATTTGAATATTTCAGCTGCGGAGTTAAATATTCTATAGCCCAGAATGGTTCTTATGAACAACAACACTTGGATTCTGGATTCAGCTATACAGAGTCACATTATGCTTATGTCAGGGTGTCTTGGGTGTGAGGCTTTGGGGGAGATCTCCCGCGTTGATCTGGGGGTACGCTGAGACTCACTCTTGGGAATCAACGCGCTCCTACAATCTTATTGTTCTGTGCTAATCACACCCTTTCCTCTGCCTTCTGCCTTTATTTTTTGCCCTCTAATAACAGAATCACTAGATTCCCATTTTAGCCTTTTATTGACTCACAAGTCCCAACTTTCATAATTTTCAAGGAGAATTAGAGACTTGGCAGCAATTAGGGATCCTTGTACAACGCCGAAGCCAGCTTAAATGTATTTTCTCATGAATAATGTGTCATGTTAATTTGAGGGTCTGTTCTGCCCACAGCTTTGTACTTGGCCCACTGTGAAGTGCTTCATGCCTCCGCAGGGAGGGGATCTTTGTGAAATGTTCTCATTAATCTCTTTAAGAAGACTGCTTACCACAGCATCGCCATACCCCATGGTGATCAGCGACAGGTGCTTGGGGTGGGCCTTTCTGTGAGTCTTCCTTGCCCACATTGGAGCTGTAGATAGAATCTGTTGTCTTTGAGGTCTTTGTTCTTTAATAATCAGACACATGGCAAGTCAACTTCCATCAAACCCACAGTCCTGTACACAGCTCCTTCCAGCAGACCCTGAGGTATCAGAGGACCAGGCTCAAGAGCTCTCGTCTCTGGTAGCTACGACTATGTATTCTTTGCTGGAGGAGAGAAAATACTGGACTTAGGGAAAGAGGAAGGAAAGAAAGAAAGGAAGGCTTAGAGACCATAAACAAATGTTCCATGCTTCTTATTCAGATAGCTGTCCTCGATCCATTCACCAACTCCATCAGTAGGTTCTATCTGTGTCTCCTCCCCACTGGTGATAGTGAGCAGACATGTACTGGAGGGTCACGGGCTTAGCCTAGCATCACTCAATTTATTAATGGGTTCTGTAGACCCTGTAAATGAAAGTTATAATCACTTCCTTCTTTGCACCCATCTGCTTCTGTATGTATGTCCTGCTATGTAGCACAGGAAGAATGACTTCAGTCAGTACATGCCAGTTATCAGAACGCATTTTCTTCTTTTCATTCTATACTGGTAAATATATTTCTGGTAGCAAAAGTGTATCACACTCCAACTTCATTAATGGGACCATCAATGTTGTGGTCTATGTGTAAGGTAAGGTTCATGTATGTCTGGGACTATACAATGCTATCTAGTCTCTTTTCTATGTTTAAATTCTGCTTTCTTCATGGGTAATTCATTCTCGGGTGGGTTTTGGACACCATAGAGCAAATATGGTTTCAAGCAGTTCTGGAGGTAGAGGTCCAGAGTGCAGCAATTCCAGTGGCAAGGAGGAGGACTTCTCTCCTTCATGGCTCCTGTGAAAGTCTTTGGTACGGTTCTCATGGGTTTGGTTTGGTGCACGGGTACACTAAACTCCTCATTGTTTGGGGCTGATGGTACGTTCAGCTTGGCAGGGCTGGCATTGTTTGCCTTCTATTGGAATAGCAGGTGGGAGAGTGTCCCCCAAACTACTGGGGCTGAGGACAAGGAAAGAGTGGTCCCCAAAGACACAGAGAGTAAGAGCCTCATGGGTCTGACCTTGCTCAAGATTTTCCCTGTCTTGACATTTTGCCTTAGTCTGTATGAGTGAGGATGGATCTGCAGCTAATTTGACACAAGGAGATCTATACCATTTTTAAAACGTGAGAGACTAGGACACCACAAAAAGAAAAGCATGCTCATCAGACACAGAATTCTCATGTAACCCCAGCCGGTGTCTCCCCGTGGGCCAGAGATAGATGCATTTAATGACATCTTTATGCTATTAAACAGCCTATTTGAATTTAGAATGAGAACTAGAACTATAACCCTGGGTGCATTCAGAGGGGAAAAAAAGCCTTTGGGTGGCTCTATTTATGATACAAGAGGAGACAACTTAGCGGGAATCTATTAAAAAAAAAAACCCAAATGAACAGAAATAGCTTAGGTTTGTTAAGGGAGAAATATGTAATTTACAAGATGATGAGGAAGAACTTAAAAACATCCAATATTTGAAATCAATTATTAATACAGGGAAACTGTAATAAAAATATGAATAGTATTTTAAAAGCACCATCTCTCCTCGGATGGTCTACAAAGGCATCCTAGGGTGGGTCCTATAACTCAGATTTAATCCCTTTTCCTCAGACTTCATAATTTCCCGTTCCTTACCAGCTAAAATATAAGAAACAGTAGAGACTGAAGACAATGAAAGCATTACGGTGCAGAGCTCCTATGTAATGAAGAGGGGAACAATAAGAAACCGAAAGGTTGTAGGTTTCACTATGGCGACTACTAACGGATTCTGTTTGTGTTTAAAATGTCAGGTTCCCCTGCTGATTTCGTAGAGTTCGTCTGTGATGTATCTACTTTGAAACTTTAATGCACGTGTTAATTGCATGGGTCTTTTGTTAAAATGCCAGTTTGGACTCAGGAAGTCCGGGGTGGGACCTAGAAATGTCTAAGAAGTCATTTTATTTAGCATTAATTCATGCATGTAGTGTGTTTTGAGCAAATTTACCTCCATCCCCTCCATTTCAATTCCTCCCCTATGGCCCTATGCAGCCCCCCTCCAAACTCCATGTGCCTTGCCTTTATTTTTTAATGCCCAGAGCTGCTTGTATGAGCATGGGTGTGGGACCATGTGCTGGAGCATGGTTAGCCTTTTGGGGCCAGCAGTGATCAATTGCAAATAGCTCCTTAGATAGGGGTGGGGCTTCATGAACATCTCCATTCACATTGGGTTTGGGTTGGCTTTTTCTTGTATAGATCCTATGCTTGCAGTCACGTCCACTGTGAGCTCAGGCATACGATGGCCCTGTTAGGTCCAGTAAATAATATTTTCCTGTGGATGTCTATCACCTTCAACTTTGACGGTGTTTTTAGTCCCTCCTCTGTGATTACCTCTGAGTTTTGAGAGGTGAGGGTGTAGTATAGACATCACAGTTAGAGATAAGCATCACGGGTTTTACCCTATGCACATTGACATGAGCGGAGCCATGGGTCTCAGCGTTAGGTGTCCTCTATTGCAAACAGAGGCTTCCTTGATGAGGGATAGGAGACACACTAATCTATGGATATAAAGATAAGGACTTGGGGGGCAGTGATACCTTGTCTACTTAGCAAAATGGTAGTAGTAGGTTTCACTTAGGGCCTGTGGCCTAGCCAGCCAAGGATTTTTTGTTCCGATTAAAAGTACCAGGCAGGCAGCAGCAAACCACTGAACTGAGAACGGGACCCCCATTGAAGGAATCAGAGAAAGGACTGGAAGAGCTTGAAGGGACTCGAGACCCCATATGAACAACAATGCCAACCAACCAGAGCTTCCAGGGACTAAGCCACTACCCAAAGACTATACATGGACTGACCCTGGACTCCAACCTCATAGGTAGCAATGAATATCCTAGTAAGAGCACCAGTGGAAGGAGAAGCCCTGGGTCCTGCCAAGACTGAACCCCCAGTGAACGTGATTGTTGGGGGGAGGGTGGTAATGGGGGGAGAATGGGGAGGGGAACACCGATAGAAGGGGAGGGGGAGAGGTCAGGGGGATGTTGGCCTGGAAACCGGGAAAGGGAATAACAATCGAAATGTAAATAAGAAATACTCAAGCTAATAAAGAAAAAAAGGAAAAAAAAGTATCAGGCATGGGTTTCATGTTGTGGAATGGGCTTTTAACAATCCAAGCAGAAAATGGTTGGTTATTTTCCTAATAATTGTGCATTGCACCAGTAGGCATACCGTGTGTGGTGATTCAAATAGGTTTGGTCCCCCATCGACTCATGTGCTTGAAAGCCTGACTCATGGGGAATGACAATATTAGAAACTGTGGCCTCGTTGGAGGAAGTGTGTCACTGTGAGTGTAGGCTTTGAGGCCTCCCTTGCTTAAGCTCAGCCCGGTTTGGAATCCTGTCCCCTTCTGCTGCCTTCAGATCACGAACAGCTCCTTCTGCATGGTCATCCGCCTGCACACTGCCATGCTTCCTACCACGATGATAATGGACCGAACCTCTGAAACGACAAGCCAGCCCCAATGAAATGTTTTCCTTTATAAGAATTGCCTTGGTTGTGCTGTCTCTTCGCAGCAGTGAAACCCTAAGACATCTTGTTGGGCTGGCTGTTACTGTAGCTTGCAGGGTTGAGCACTGGGTAAGCCTGCTGGTGGCTTTTCTCACCCGGTTGCATGGATAGAACTTCCCAGCCGTATGAAAGCCAGCCAGTAGTCCAGTAGGGATGAAGTTTCCAGGTAGGCATGAGCTGGATTTCTTCATGTCTTACGACTCAAGGATAGCCATGAGCAATGGCAATAGCCTATAAATTAGTGGGGCTTATGGGACTCCATTAATCAATAAGGGATATAACCCATTCCTGGCACTGAGTTTTTTTTTTTTTTTTTTTTTTTTGGATAACTGGGCTTTTTTTTTCTTTTCTTTTCTTTTCTTTTCTTTTTTTTCCTCTATCTTTATTAACTTGGGTATTTCTTATTTACATTTCAATTGTTATTCCCTTTCCCAGTTTCCAGGCCAACATCCCCCTAATCTGTCCCCCTCCCCTTCTCTATGGGTGTTCCCCTCCCCATCCTTCCCCCATTACCACCCTCCCCCCAACAATCTAGTTCACTGGGGGTTCAGTCTTAGCAGGACCCAGGGCTTCCCCTTCCACTGGTGCTCTTACTAGGATATTCATTGCTACCTATGAGGTCAGAGTCCAGGGTCAGTCCATGTACAGTCGTTAGGTAGTGGCTTAGTCCCTGGAAGCTCTGGTTGGTTGGCATTGTTGTACATATGGGGTCTCGAGCACCTTCAAGCTCTTTCAGTCCTTTCTCTGATTCCTTCAGCGGGGGTCCCGTTCTCAGTTCAGTGGTTTCCTGCTGGCATTCCTATGTATTTGCTGTATTCTGGCTGTGTCTCTCAGGAGAGATCTACATCCGGTTCCTGTCGGCCTGCACTTCTTTGCTTCATCCATCTTGTCTAATTAGGTGGCTGTATATGTATGGGCCACATGTGGGGCAGGCTCTGAATGGGTGTTCCTTCTGCCTCTGTTCTAAACTTTGCCTCCCTATTCCTTGCCAAGGGTATTCTTGTTCCCCGTTTAAAGAAGGAGTGAAGCATTCACATTTTGGTCATCCCTCTTGAGTTTCATGTGTTCTGTGCATCTAGGGTAATTCAAGCATTTGGGCTAATATCCACTTATCAATGAGGCACTGAGACTTTATTTGGTAACTGGTGGTGTCTGGGGGGAGCATTGCTTTATTGTATAGTATCTCCAGTTAACGCCTCTTTATATATAGGTATGCATATATTCTAGAACGTTCCTACAGTGGTAGACTTGTATATGGCATTTCCAACAGTCCTTAGCATTGCGTATCTTTCCCTACATTCCCTTCACTACCCTGCTCTTCTGTTCTCAGGCGATGCTCAGATGTTACACAGAAAGAGACCAATGGATTGTCTCCTTTCTCCCCATCATCCTCTACGTCTTCACTCAGGGTCTCAATGATATAAAAGCCATTTACAGGCTCTGTTCAGATACCTGGGTACCTCCTCTGGCACCCACTCTCCTCTTTACTGGTCAGATTTCTGCTTCAGCTACAGGAATGAGTGGAATCGGTTTGATCATTAGCCCCCAGACTTGGCTATCAGTAGTGGAAACTTTGAAAACTCGAAACCCTGGAGTTTCTTCCGTCAGCAGGCGTCCAGGAACCTGCCTTCCACAGACCTTTCAGCTGGGTTTGATTCACCAAATGTGAAGATCGATGAATGAGGGAATCCATTTGTTTTTCAGTCACAGCTGGGATAACCAATAACCTTGGTGTCAAACAGCTTCATGCTACAAAGTTTTGCCTTTTGTTTCTTTGAGATGGGATTTCTCTGTATAGCCCTGGCTGTCCCAGAACTCACTCTGTAGACCTTAGACTCTGGAGTGCTGGAATTAAAGATGTGTGTCACACCACCCCCAGCTTACAACCCCACTTTATTATTATTTTTTTTTTTCGGAGCTGAGGACCGAACCCAGGGCCTTGCGCTTGCTAGGCAAGTGCTCTACCACTGAGCTAAATCCCCAACCCCACAATCCAACTTTTTATTTCTTACTTTCTATCCAGTGTGGGTTAGAAGATTCAGGCGACGGGAATCTCTGTTTCATGAAATTTATCATCAATCTAGACTTTCTTCAATGGTTCTGTCTACCACTACAGTTCTACAGAATCTGGAATAAGTGTGGATTGAGCCTTGCCGTCAGGCACTGGCTCATCTTGGTCTGTGAGTTGCCCCCGCTAAATTTTTAGAGGTTTTTGTGGGCTGGTTGTGAAATGAAAAGTAGATTTTGAAAGTTAGCTTAACTAAATTATATAAACAAAGCATCGGTTCTAATTTAACTTTGTTACTTTTCGCTGCTATCTTTTCTTTTTAAGGTATTTATTTCTAAATTCATTAGAAATACTGCCTATTGCATTTCAACTCCATGTTTAGTGATCGTGGTTGATCGATCATGGTTGATCGTGGTTGATCGTGGTTGGTACATCAAAACCAGAAGAAGACAAGCAAGCATATTTATACATCAGTAATTGGCAAATGCAGCATACAAGGAATTCTTTTGCTTGTGCCTTCCCTCAATTTTAGTCTGGGTGTCTGGACCTGGAAGTGGCATACACATCTTTGATTGGTCAGTCAAGGCATAGGTTTAATAGAATCATAAGAACCAGAGCTTTTACAGCCCTGTCATAAAAGAGAACTCAGTTACTGAAATGATTTCTCTTAAGGATGACACTATAAATAAATTTTGTGTGTGTGTGTGTGTGTGTGTGTGTGTGTATGGGGGGGCCTTTGTGAAAATTCACAAAACTCTTTCACAATGGTACACACTGCTAGAGTACATTATGAAACAGAACCATGGCCTAATATATTCATTGTATTTCTATTTAATCATGAACATTGCTCTCGCAGAACTTCTCCTTTTCTCGAGACCTGTAATTTTATATTGATCTTACATTTGTGAATCAGGGTATAGTATGTCAATGAGAACACCTGCCTTGGGGGATAAACACATTTAAATATCAACCTTTTACTCTGATTGGTTTTGAAAAGTCGGACTGATTAGATACAGATATTTTAAATCATAATTTCTAAAGTAAAGAACCCAAGTCGAAATCAGTTACATAATTAATTCTCAAATAGCTCATTCATCAGAATGATCAGACTTCTCAAAGTGCAGCAACGCATGTGTGTGCAAACTGACCGGAATCTCATATGGCCTCACACATATAATATTTAAGTATTTAACATGGATTGGGGTGCTTACAGAGTACTAATGATCTCTGCTGTATCTGTCTATTATTTCTGCCTGAGGTCTTTCTTATGTTCTAGTTGGCTAGTACTATAGGATGCAGTTCTGTGCCCAGTAATCTCCACCAGGTTCCTATGGAAACGGTGGACATATTGAGTACTACTGAATGGAAACACAGATCTGTAGCATCTGTCTTGCATGGAAGGCTTAAGAGAGAATGTGTTTCCCTAAACCCAAGTTTAGATCAAGGTCTCTTTGGGCAGCATAGGGATGAAGCATCATGAGGCTCTACCCCAGTCAGAATGGCTGTCACCAGGAGGATAGAATGGACCAATGCTGGTAAGGATGCAGGGGAGAAAAGGGATCCCTTGCACACCATTGCTATATAAATTAGACACCGTTGAAAGCAGTGTGGATATTGGTCAGAAAAACTTAATGCAGAACTACCATGTGATCCAGCTATACCATTCCTGGGCTATACCAAAGGCAGCTATGTCAGGCTATCACAGGGATGCTTGCACATGCATGTCTGGTGCAGTACTATTCAGGACAGCCAAGCTGTAGAATCAGCCTAATCCCAGGAGCAGAGGAATGGATAAGGAAAGGGTGGCATAGACAGACAATGGAGCAGTAAATAGCCAATAAGCAAAACAAAACGTAATATCGTTAAAAACGTTGGCTATCGTAATGTTATGTAAAATCACCCTGACTCAGAAAGATAAACAAACATCTCATGCTTTCACTCAAATCAAGGATAGCAATGGTGAAGACATGGGGGCAGGGAAGTGTGAGCACTGGGGGTGGGGGTCGGGGAAGGTTGCTTGCGGATGTGATCAAAGTACCTCTTAAGTCTGTATGAAAATGCATGAAATCTACCCTTCATAGATTTACTTGCGTGAAATAAACACACACGAAGTTTTGATGGCTGAACCTTGAATTAGCTAAGTTTCCAATAGAGTCACACTGAGAGATGAGGGTCAGTTTAATGCAACAGTTATCTCGCCTATTAATAAACACAGAACACCAATTTGTTTCTTGGACATTGACAAAATGCTTTAATAGCCTTTCTCATTGCAAAGGAGCTGGGGAAGAAGCCGCTTCACCGAGTCACTATTGTTTCAAAGAACAGGTCTTATTAAATACAGTACTTGGAAATATGAGCAAATGAGCAACTTTCCTCCATGGAGTACTTATTAATTATTGTGCAATGACTTTTCACATTAATTAGCTCAGTAACAAGGAAACTTCTCTTTGAAAACTGGGAGTTTCACAGCCAGTATATGGCAAATACATAGGCGAATGCCAGCAGCAAACCACTGAACTGAGGACGGGACCCCCATTGTAGGAATCAGAGAAAGGACTGGAAGAGCTTGAAGGGGCTCGAGACCCCATATGAACAACAATGCCAACCAACCAGAGCTTCCAGGGACTAAGCCACTACCCAAAGACTATACATGGACTGACCCTGGGCTCCAACCTCATAGGTAGCAATGAATATCCTAGTAAGAGCACCAGTGGAAGGGGAAGCCCTGGGTCCTGCCAAGACTGAACCTCCTCAGTGAACGTGATTGTTGGGGGGAGGGTGGTAATGGGGGGAGGATGGGGAGGGGAACACCCATATAGAAGGGGAGGGGGAGGGGTTAGGGGGATGTTGGCCCGGAAACCGGGAAAGGGAATAACAGTTGAAATGTAAATAAGAAATACTCAATTTAATAAAGATGGAGGAAAAAAATTAAAAAAAATTATTCCAATTAAACAAAACAAAACAAACAAACAAACAAACAAACAAAAAACCTGGGAGCTTATATTCTAGCCTGGTGGCAGCCATGGTGTGGAGGTTTTCTGATCTCCTGATGTAACTGGCCCAGGGCGCCTGCTGCTCTCTCAGGTCCGTGAGCGCTGTGCGTCAAGTTGATATTTCTCATCAGCTTCTTCCAGCCAGCGAGTGAGTGTGGCAGGGAATACCAAGATAAAACTGTTCCATGGGGAAAGGGCTTCTCTGGGGGGTAGCTCTGGCTTGTGAACTTATTTTTAGCTCTGCTCAGTCTTCGGAAGATTTCGTGCAGTCTATGTCGCCTGAAGACGGCGTCCCTCCCACTCACCATTTGGGACCAGACTTTTAGCACCTATCGTCTTCAGGCTCCTCGTTCTCTCTCTCACAGGTGTTCCTTCTCATAGCATCCTTGAACCTGTCTAGTCTTAGGTTAACCTGTTCTTTTCATATAAGTTAAATTCATTCTCCACAGGTATAAACTGCTTGATTACACATGCTACATTTTATTTTAAAAATTAAAGTTATCACCTCCACCCAGCAGCTGACTAAAACAGATGCAGGGACCCACAGGACGGAACTCAGTCTTGTGGAAGAGTTGGGAAAAGAGTTGAGGGCCCCGAAGGGCATAGGGACTCCATAGGAAGTTCAACAGAGTCAATTGGCCCGGACCCTTGGAAGCTGTCAGAGACTGAACCACCAACCAAAGAACAAAATGGGCTGGACCTAGGACCCCCGCACATAGGTAGCAGATGTCTTCATGCGGGTCTCCCGACAGCTGAAGCGTGGATTATTCCTAAAGCTATTGCCTGTCTGTGGAATGTTTCCCTAGCTGGGCTCTCTTGTCTGACTTCAGTGGGGGAGGATACACCTAGCCCTGCAGAGACTTGATGTGCTAGGGTGGGGGGATACCCATGGGGGGGTCTACCCTTTCAGAGGAGAAGAGGTTGGGGGATGGGAGGAGGAACAGCATGAGGGGGGATGGAGGGGCAGTGATCAGGCTGTAAAGTGAATTTAAAAAAATGATAAACAAAATTTTAAAGAATTAAATGTATTTCTTGGGTGATTAACGACATAATGATTAGGTATTTATGTACCAGCACAAATGTTTTAATACTCGTATACGTTGTATAATGTTCAAACCAGGTTAAAGACATCTAACTAATGTCACAGCATTTTTTCCCCCCAGCCTTTGTGGCGAAAACACTGAGAATCATTTCCCACGTTTTGAAATGCATTATCTGTCATAGGTCCACTGTGCAGTAACACACCAGGACTTTTATTCTAATCTAACTGTAATTTATGATGGCTTCCATGTAGAATACCTTTAACCTGACAATTTGAGAAGGACTGGAGAAAAAGCAATTTTAATAATTTTATTTAAAAAATACATAATTTATGATGCCCTTAAGAAAGATTAATGAAAAATGTCTAATTTTCCTTGTGGTTTTGCCCTATTCTTCAGGTTTCATTTTCTCCACGTGTAAGGAAGCTGTTTTACCCTAAACCTGCTAAGTTTAATGAGTCTCCTTCAAGGACTGTCCTGTTTAAGCTTTATTGATTGGAAGTACATTCTCCCCAGAGGCCATGCTGTTTAAGAAGTCACTTATCTGGTGTATGCTGAAGAATGGAATTTTTAAAATCGTATCGTAGCTGAGAATCAGGAGGTAAAATTTATAAGCCATGGTCAATCTATCTGTTAGCAAATCTTTCTCATCTCGTCTTTCTTTTTTGTCACATACACATGTATGCACACATTACCTTACATTAATTAAAATGTATCATGAATACACAGCGATGCATACTGACCACTCCCATCCTCCATGTCTCTACCACCTCCCCTCCCCCATCTCCCTTACATTCCTGTCTGTTAATTCTGTTCTGTGACCCACCGAGATCAATTAGAGCAGCCTATATTACAGTGGGTTTGGAGTTGTCCGCTGGAGCTTGGTGTCTTCAGTCGTGGCTACACGGCTAAAGATCGTGGTTCTTTTTACCCTAGGATCTATCAATAGCTAATAGTAGATAGTAGGGCCGCATGAGCCCCTTCTTCTTCCTTAGCTAATGACTAACAGGGCCTGCCTTGTTTGGGCCCAGAGCTGGTTTGATTGATACCATATGGCAAAGGTAGCACCTTCAGTCGGTTGTCTTTATTTGGGATGACGGACAAACCTAAGTAACTGAGGAAAATCTTAACCCACCTCCCAAGTGCTATGCTCACCAGCATGGACCACCACACTTAGTTTATCAGGCTCTGTGCATCAAATCCAGGGCTCAGTGCAGGCCACGCGAGAGCTGTACCAACTAAGCTACATCCGCTGCCCTTCCGCTGACTTATTTTACAGACAGACCCGTGGGATCATGGGAGTGGGTGCTGCTGTAGTAACTTCCTGCCCAAAAGACAGCTAATAGAGAACGAGTTCTTGGCTGGGTGTATCCCTCTCTCGGACGGACTGTAAGGCATGCTTCTAATGGAGCTTGAAATGAATGCGGCTTCTCTGATTCTGCTGGAGTCTTAGCATCACGCTCCTGTGGACATTTAACAAGGAAGCAGTTCATTTCTGGGAATTGTCTTGCTGCAAATATTTCCAGGAGAAAAATTATGAGTAGTATAGTTATCTTAGCATTGTCTTCAGATTGTAAATTTTTAGTGAATGAATATCAATGTGTATGTATATGTTTATGAGTACGTGTGTGTGGTGTGTGTGGTGTGTGTGTGAATGTGGTGTGTGTGGTGTGTATGTGTGTGTGTGTGTGGTCTATTTGAGTGTGTGATGTGTGGTGTGTGGTGTGTGTGTGGGTGTATGTGTGGTGTGTGTGGTGTGTATGTGTGTGTGTGGTGTGTGTGGTGTGGTGTGTGTGGTCTATGTGAGTGTGTGTGTGTATGGTGTGTGTGTATGTGGTATGTGTGGTGTGTGTGGTGTGTGAGTGTGTGTGTGTGTGGTGTGTGTGTGGTGTGTGTGATGTGTATGTGGTGTGTGTGATGTGTATGTGAATGTGTGTGTGTGTGTGTGTGTGTGTGTGTGATGATGCACATGGAGGTCAAAGGATAACCTAGGGTATCAGTCCTTGCTTTCCACCTGGCTTGGGACAGGGTCTCTTGTTCTCTGCTGGGAGCATCTGTGTCGGGCTGTCCTGTGAGCTTCCAGAGATCCTCCTGTGTCTGCCTTTTATCTGCTCTCGAGGGCACTGGGCTTATGGACGCATGAGTTACGCATCCTGCTTTCATGTGGATCTGAACTCAGGGCATCAGGCTTGTGGCACAAGCACTTTACCCATGGTGCCATTTCCCTAGCTCACGTTCTTTTCCTCTCAAAGACTAGAGAAAAACAATGTTTTTTTGTGTGTTTATAAAATGCTCGGCAATGGTTAGTCATTTCCATATGAATGATCTCTCTTGCTCTCTGTGATAACAGAGTAAGAACAAACAATTTTCATTTTTACAAACGGTAGGAGGTTTCCTAGAAATAAACTTCCTTTTAGTGTTTTCTGAGAATGTTAAGAGAGGATGAATTGTTGTGGAGGACTAAATTCACGTCAATTTGTATAATGCAGGTAATTTTTATCTCTGTTCTGTCATTTGATCCCTTTAATCTGACAAGGTAGGCAGCACAGGTCACAACAGCCTCAGCTTTGGAGGCAGGAAAATGAAGTAATATCTACCCAGTTCTCCTGGTTACAGGTGATAAGAAGTAACTCTGACTCACTAGTACCAGGATAATGAGTGTCTGGCTATCCCATTGAGACACACAAAGGAAGGGCTTCCTCAAAACACTGCGGGGCTCAGCTCTCATGTTAGGAAGGGGACTTACTGGTAACATGGTAACATGTGTGGGTGTCACAGCTAAAAGTGTATATCATGTTCAACCCTTCCTTGTGTTTAAGACTTTGACTCTTAAACTCCTGTTTACTCAATTTCAAAATGGACAGCCATGAACCTTCCTCTTGAGGAGGACCCCCAAATATCAAGGTACCTACAACTGAGTGCTTATAAACAACATCAGTTTGTGAAAAGTAGCTTTGCATTTCATGGCGAACGCAAACATGACATGCTTCTCTGGAGACTTGTACTGTGCTGGCAAGGTGGTACGTGGGCCAGCCACTCCTGTAGTGGCAGCAGGCCTTGAGTGGCTTCCAAATTTGACACTGTGCTGGGAAGGAAAGTAAACAAAGAGACGAAGTCAAACTGCACAGAAAAATAATTTCAAGACCACATCTCGTACCTCAGAGACAGATCAACGAAACTTTGAATGGCAGCCTGGGGATGGGTAGGTTTCTGTTGGGAGCTGTGCTTTATCAAGAAATTTCCACAGTGGTTTGCTTCTGACACCACAAAACCTTTCTCATTAATAATAGACTTCATTATTTAAACTTACTGCTATAAATTTCAAATATCAAATATTAAGCTACTAATGGATTATTAGCTAGTCTCTAAATTATAAGACCAAATATTTATTGACAGGGATTTAAGATAGGTGATGTATATAATTTCTTCTCTAATCTAAATGCAATGAAATAAGAAGTACTTTAAGTCTATGCCACGTCCAAATATGCTTTCTTGTTTTTTTTATGAGTTGTGGTCTCACATAGCTCAGGCTGGCCTCGAACTTACTATGTAGCTAAAGATGACCTTGAACTCCTGACCTTCCTCCTTTCACCTCCCACATGCTTGGATTCTGGACATGTACCACAGTGATACTTGGCTCTGCTTTGATCACAGCCTGATAAATTTACCTTCTCCGCTTCCCTCTCCAGTTTGCCATATGGCACATAATAAAACTCAAGGTGGCCCTGATGGTTTGCCAAATTTCGTACTTTGAACGCTGATGCCATGAAGAGAAAATGACATTCAATATGAAATTCAATCTGAAGTTTGCCACCCAGCTAAATATGTTCCAAGGCAGTAAGTACAACATGACTACTGCTTTAAAAATTATGTCTTTTATTTTTTTGAGATCAATAAAATTATATCATCCCCCTTCCCTTTCTTTCCTCCAACCCCCAATATGTCCCTCATCACCCTCTTGCAAATTCATGACCTCTTTTTCATTGTTGATATCTATATCTATATGTATGTATGTATGTATGTATGTATGTATGTATGTATGTATGTATGTATCTATCTATGTATCTATCTATGTATCTATGTATCTATCTATGTATCTATGTATCTATCTATCTATCTATCTGTACCTACACACATATACACACACATACATATAAATACAATCTGCCCATTTTGTACAATGTTACCTGTATATATTCCCTCTTGTTGATCAGGTCTTAAGTCTAATTAAAGAGCTGTTGGTTACCACCAAGGTATGCAATGCCATTACTGTATTGGAGAGCTATGGTGACATGCTGGTCATCGTTGTGGTTTACAGTATCACCTGGGTAGGACGGCTGTTACTTCCTTCTTTTGGAGACTTATCTACTGTCTTCTATACTATGAAAGCTCGGGGAGGAAACCTGAAGATCAGTTCCAGCTCAGCGGCCTCTGGGGCCTGTGACTGAAGTGCAGAGGGTGTCCAACAGTAAGGATTTACCTTCTACCTCTAGTGGTCAACCAAATGCAATAGCAATAGTCCATTTGTTGTGGGAGTCTCTTGGACAAACCTGACCAATAACTCCAAAAAGGACTTCTCATGCCTGGTGTTGGGTTTTTGTTAGTCTTTGGGTCTCAGAGGGAGCATTGTCAGCATAGATGGAAGCATTACACTTAACTTTATATGTGCATTTATATACCGACTTATAAAACATCATCACTGTTGTACTCTTTATTCAACTATGGTCTCAACTGTGAAATGGGATGGTAACATTCAGAGCTATAAACTGGGGCTGTAAAAAATTTTTTTTAATGAACTTAAGATTCAGTTGTTTTTGTATATGAGTATTTTAAATGTGTAAAATGATCATGTGGCAGGGAATAGGGAAGCAAAGTTTAGAACAGAGGCAGAAGGAACACCCATTCAGAGCCTGCCCCACATGTGGCCCATACATATACAGCCATCCAATTAGACAAGATGGATGAAGCAAAGAAGTGCAGGCCGACAGGAGCCGGATGTAGATCGCTCCTGAGAGACACAGCCAGAGTACAGCAAATACAGAGGCGAATGCCAGCAGCAAACCACTGAACTGAGAATAGGACCCCCGTTGAAGGAATCAGAGAAAGAACTGGAAGATCTTGAAGGGGCTCGAGACCCCATATGAACAACAATGCCAAGCAACCAGAGCTTCCAGGGACTAAGCCACTACCTAAAGACTATACATGGACTGACCCTGGACTCTGACCTCATAGGTAGCAATGAATATCCTAGTAAGAGCACCAGTGGAAGGGGAAGCCCTGGGTCCTGCTAAGACTGAACCCCCAGTGAACTAGACTGTTGAGGGGAGGGCGGCAATGGGGGGAGGGTTGGGAGAGGAACACCCATAAGGAAGGGGAGGGGGGAGGGGGATGTTTGCCCGGAAACCGGGAAAGGGAATAACAATCGAAATGTAAATAAGAAATACTCAAGTTAATAAAGATAAAAAAATGATTTGATTTCAACATTGAACTCTTATCTGCTTACAGCATATGGTTCATTTGCCCTGGAGTAGTGCTTTTGGCTTGTGCGATTCTGTGAAAGGATTCTGCTCCTGAGTGACACTGGTATCTATCTACTGAATGGGAGAATTGTAGAGTGTCTTCTTTAAGGGAAGGACTCTTGAGTGGAGGAGGAGTGGGCCATGTGATTTATGCACAGGATTCTGCCAATGGTATAAATGTCCTCCTCTTTTTATTTTTCTGATGGAAGCTCGCCCTGAGCAAAATTTGTTTCACATGACATTACATACTGTTCTCGGGTTTGCAGCCATAATCTTGTCAGAGTAGATTATCACATGATTGGAGCAGTGAAAAAATGAATGGGGGTTTAAACTTTTATGAAAAAGCACTTATGTTGTGGAATAAGACTTTTTAATGGAGTGTAGGCATTAAACAGACCTTGTATTAGGCTCTGAAATTAATGGGTCACTGTATAGCTTTCTAGTCTTCATAGCTTGATAAGATTAATGCTTGCTTATATAGCAAATTCAATGGCTCATTTAATTTCATATGAATGTTTAAAGTCAAATTGCTTTTGGATTAAGTCTAAACTCATTATTCATTTTAATGTCTGAAAGAACTTTCATTTTTCTTTCATTTTATTTAATCAAGTGCATCGTCATTAAGTAAAGGCTAAGGACCCAGATAGCTAAAATAATGTGAAAAGGAAATTTATTAATTTACAGTGAAAAGAGACTTATTTGTTATAAAATTTATTTAATCCTTTACGATGCTTATGTGTGGTGTTATTTGAGAGGAGAGAGATAATTATAGACTTTTGGTCATGCTTTTAAATACCATATTGAGAAGCTGCCCACTTGGTTATCTGATATTCAAAGCTTAGTCCTTGGGCAGAGATGACTGTTGACTTTTATTTATGCAGGTTTTATTCATTGTCCTAAGTCTGCAAACACTTTAGGCATGGATCAAGCGCTGTAGAGGATTCACCATTGAAAAACAAGATCATTTCCAAAGTCTTGTTTCTACAGGTAAATCATCCTTTGGATGATAAGAGGAAAAAAATGTACTTGAATCCTTAAATTTATATAAGTAATAGTGATTATTTATCATAATTATAGAACCAAGTACTAATCTGAACACCCCTTTTTTAACATATATAACATAATTAATGACTTTATTCACTTTACACCCTGATCACAGTCCTCCTCCTCCTGGTCCTCCCCTCACACAGCCCCTCTCCTCTTCCTCTGAGAAAGGGGGATACCCCCTCCTGGGTATCAAGCCATCCTGGCACCTCAAGTCACTGCAGGATAGGCACATCCTCTCCCACTGAAGCCAGACAAGGTGGCTGACCACTCTTTTTTTTTTTTTTCTTTTTTTCAGAGCTGGGGACCGAACCCAGGGCCTTGTGCTCGCTAGGCAAGCGCTCTACTGCTGAGCTAAATCCCCAACCCCTCGGCTGACCACTCTTTTGATGTATACAAAACACATTGTCTTCTGTCCTATCTTTTTCATGTTGCACAAGTAACCACCACTGTCTACCATTTTGATACCGGTAGTTGTAAGCTTTTATTGAACATCACTGTGTTTCCAGACTTGAGCAAGTGCTGTGAGGGTAAGGATGAGCTGGGCTACCTTGATCATTTCTTTGAGATTTTCTCGGTCATTGCACTGTCTATAATGGTGCCTAGTATGTAGTAGGTGATCAATCAATATTTGTCAAGTAAGTTAATGACATAATGAATACAAGAGTAAGGTCTGCCTCCATGAACACTCTGATGTCAGTTACTCATCAGTTACCAAGGGTACTAGGTATTTTATTCTCATCTGTGGATGGTGAAATGAATTAGAAAGGTTGAATGATTTTTTTTTCAATACACACCAACCAAGGTTGAGGTTCCTATGCCCAAAGTTCTTGAGACAAGCAGTATTTCAGATTTTGTTTCCTTCCCCTAGTTTGGAATCTGTGTATAAAGTAGTACCATGTTTGGGGATTGAAACCAAGTCTAAGTAAAATTATTCGACTTCATGTGTCCCTGCAACCAGCTTTCTACTACTGTAACAAAATGCCTCGAACTTGGAAAGAGAAAATTTTGATTTTGAGCTGTAGTTTTACAGATTGCAATCTGTGCTCAATTGGCCTTGCTGCTTTGGTATGATATCATGTCATGGCTGGAACACGTTGAGGGAGGCCAGGGAACAAACAGAGGATGGGTTTAGGGGCTTGTGATTCCTTAGAGACTTCTCACTAAACCTCTTCTTTTAAAGGTCCTAGCACCTCCCAATAGAGACAAGGCTTTAGCACTTGGGCCTTTGGAAGGTATTTCAAGTCCCAACTGCAGTGTACTACTACACCATGATCACAGTGATTATAATATTTGAAATCCCTTTGTGCATGAAATTAAGTTTCTTTTTTTTCCTTTTTTTTTTTATTAACTTGAGTATTTCTTATTTACATTTCGATTGTTATTCCCTTTCCCGGTTTCCGGGCAAACATCCTCCTCCCCCCTCCCCTTCTTTGTGGGTGCTCCCCTCCCCATCCTCCCCCCCTTGCCGCCCTCCCCCCAACAATGTTTAGCTCTGAACCCCATTTTTTAATAGGGTTATTTGTCTCCCTATGGTCTAACTTCTTGAGTTCTTTGTATATTTTGGATATAAGGCCTCTATCTGTTGTAGGATTGGTAAAGATCTATTCCCAATCTGTTCGTTGCCGTTTTGTCCTAACCACAGTGTCCTTTGCCTTACAGAAGCTTTGCAGTTTTATGAGATCCCATTTGTCAATTCTTGATCTTAGAGCGTAAGCCATTGGTGTTTTGTTCAGGAAATTTTTTCCAGTGCCCATGTGTTCCAGATGCTTCCCTAGTTTTTCTTCTATTAGTTTGAGTGTATCTGGTTTGATGTGGAGGTCCTTGATCCACTTGGACTTAAGCTTTGTACAGGGTGATAAGCATGGATCGATCTGCATTCTTCTACATGTTGACCTCCAGTTGAACCAGCACCATTTGCTGAAAATGCTCTCTTTTTTCCATTTGATGGTTTTGGCTCCTTTGTCAAAAATCAAGTGACCATAGGTGTGTGGGTTCATTTCTGGGTCTTCAATTCTATTCCATTGGTCTATCTGTCTGTCTCTGTACCAATACCATGCAGTTTTTATCACTATTGCTCTGTAATACTGCTTGAGTTCAGGGATAGTGATTCCCCCTGAAGTCCTTTTATTGTTGAGGATAGCTTTAGCTATCCTGGGTTTTTTGTTATTCCAGATGAATTTGCAAATTGTTCTGTCTAACTCTTTGAAGAATTGGATTGGTATTTTGATGGGGATTGCATTGAATCTGTAGATTGCTTTTGGTAAAATGGCCATTTTTACCATATTAATCCTGCCAATCCATGAGCATGGGAGATCTTTCCATCTTCTGAGGTCTTCTTCAATTTCTTTCCTCAGTGTCTTGAAGTTCTTATTGTACAGATCTTTTACTTGCTTGGTTAAAGTCACACCGAGGTACTTTATATTATTTGGGTCTATTATGAAGGGTGTCGTTTCCCTAATTTCTTTCTCGGCTTGTTTCTCTTTTGTATAGAGGAAGGCAACTGATTTATTTGAGTTAATGTTATACCCAGCCACTTTGCTGAAGTTGTTTATCAGCTTTAGTAGTTCTCTGGTGGAACTTTTGGGATCACTTAAATATACTATCATGTCATCTGTAAATAGTGATATTTTGACCTCTTCTTTTCCGATCTGTATCCCCTTGACCTCCTTTTGTTGTCTGATTGCTCTGGCTAGAACTTCAAGAACTATATTGAATAAGTAGGGAGAGAGTGGGCAGCCTTGTCTAGTCCCTGATTTTAGTGGGATTGCTTCAAGTTTCTCTCCATTTAGTTTAATGTTAGCAACTGGTTTGCTGTATATGGCTTTTACTATGTTTAGGTATGGGCCTTGAATTCCTATTCTTTCCAGGACTTTTATCATGAAGGGGTGTTGAATTTTGTCAAATGCTTTCTCAGCATCTAATGAAATGATCATGTGGTTCTGTTCTTTCAGTTTGTTTATATAATGGATCACGTTGATGGTTTTCCGTATATTAAACCATCCCTGCATGCCTGGGATGAAGCCTACTTGATCATGGTGGATGATTGTTTTGATGTGCTCTTGAATTCGGTTTGCCAGAATTTTATTGAGTATTTTTGCGTCGATATTCATAAGGGAAATTGGTCTGAAGTTCTCTTTCTTTGTTGTGTCTTTGTGTGGTTTAGGTATAAGAGTAATTGTGGCTTCGTAGAAGGAATTCGGTAGGGCTCCATCTGTTTCAATTTTGTGGAATAGTTTGGATAATATTGGTATGAGGTCTTCTATGAAGGTTTGATAGAATTCTGCACTAAACCCGTCTGGACCTGGGCTCTTTTTGGTTGGGAGACCTTTAATCACTGCTTCTATTTCCTTAGGAGTTATGGGGTTGTTTAACTGGTTTATCTGTTCCTGATTTAACTTCGATACCTGGTATCTGTCTAGGAAATTGTCCATTTCCTGCAGATTTTCAAATTTTGTTGAATATAGGTTTTTATAGTAAGATCTGATGATTTTTTGAATTTCCTCCGAATCTGTAGTTATGTCTCCCTTTTCATTTCTGATTTTGTTAATTTGGACACACTCTCTGTGTCCTCTCGTTAGTCTGGCTAAGGGTTTATCTATCTTGTTGATTTTCTCAAAGAACCAACTTTTGGTTCTGTTGATTCTTTCTATGGTCCTTTTTGTTTCTACTTGGTTGATTTCAGCTCTGAGTTTGATTATTTCCTGCCTTCTACTCCTCCTGGGTGTATTTGCTTCTTTTTGTTCTAGAGCTTTTAGGTGTGCTGTCAAGCTGCTGACATATGCTCTTTCCTGTTTCTTTCTGCAGGCACTCAGCGCTATGAGTTTTCCTCTTAGCACAGCTTTCATTGTGTCCCATAAGTTTGGGTATGTTGTACCTTCATTTTCGTTAAATTCTAAAAAGTTTTTAATTTCTTTCTTTATTTCTTCCTTGACTAGGTTATCATTGAGTAGAGCATTGTTCAATTTCCACGTGTATGTGGGCATTCTTCCCTTATTGTTATTGAAGACCAGTTTTAGGCTGTGGTGGTCCGATAGCATGCATGGGATTATTTCTATCTTTCTGTACCTGTTGAGGCCCGTTTTTTGACCAATTATATGGTCAATTTTGGAGAAAGTACCATGAGGAGCTGAGAAGAAGGTATATCCTTTTGCTTTAGGATAGAATGTTCTATAAATATCAGTTAAGTCCATTTGGTTCATGACTTCTCTTAGTCTGTCTACGTGTCTGTTTAATTTCTGTTTCCATGATCTGTCCATTGATGAGAGTGGGGTGTTGAAATCTCCCACTATTATTGTGTGAGGTGCAATGTGTGTTTTGAGCTTTAGTAAGGTTTCTTTTACATATGTAGGTGCCCTTGTATTTGGGGCATAGATATTTAGGATTGAGAGTTCATCTTGGTGGATTTTTCCTTTGATGAATATGAAGTGTCCTTCCTTATCTTTTTTGATGACTTTTAGTTGAAAATTGATTTTATTTGATATTAGAATGGCTACTCCAGCTTGCTTCTTCTGACCATTTGCTTGGAAAGTTGTTTTCCAGCCTTTCACTCTGAGGTAGTGTCTGTCTTTGTCTCTGAGGTGTGTTTCCTGTAGGCAGCAGAATGCAGGGTCCTCATTACGTATCCAGTTTGTTAATCTATGTCTTTTTATTGGGGAGTTGAGGCCATTGATGTTGAGAGATATTAAGGAATAGTGATTATTGCTGCCTGTTATATTCATATTTGGATGTGAGGTTATGTTTGTGTGCTTTTCTTCTCTTTGTTTTGTTGCCAAGACGATTAGTTTCTTGCTTCTTCTAGGGTATAGCTTGCCTCCTTATGTTGGGCTTTACCATTTATTATCCTTTGTAGTGCTGGATTTGTAGAAAGATAATGCGTAAATTTGGTTTTGTCATGGAATACCTTGGTTTCTCCATCTATGTTGAGAGTTTTGCAGGATACAGTAACCTGGGCTGGCATTTGTGTTCTCTTAGGGTCTGTATGACATCAGTCCAGGATCTTCTGGCCTTCATAGTTTCTGGCGAAAAGTCTGGTGTGATTCTGATAGGTCTGCCTTTATATGTTACTTGACCTTTTTCCCTTACTGCTTTTAATATTCTTTCTTTATTTTGTGCGTTTGGTGTTTTGACTATTATGTGATGGGAGCTGTTTCTTTTCTGTTCCAATCTATTTGGAGTTCTGTAGGCTTCTAAGATAGGCTTTCTCTCTCTCTCTCTTTTCTTTTTTTGGTTCTTTTTTTCGGAGCTGGGGACCGAACCCAGGGCCTTGCGGTTGCCAGGCAAGCGCTCTACCTCTGAGCCAAATCCCCAACCCGTTCTGTAGGCTTCTTGAATGCCTATGGGTATCTCTTTTTTTAGGTTAGGGAAGTTTTCTTCTATGATTTTGTTGAAGATATTTACTGGTCCTTTGAGCTGGGAGTCTTCACTCTCTTCTATACCTATTATCCTTAGGTTTGATCTTCTCATTGAGTCCTGGATTTCCTGTATATTTTGGACCAATAGCTTTTTCCGCTTTACATTATCTTTGACAGTTGAGTCAATGATTTCTATGGAATCTTCTGCTCCTGGATTCTCTCTTCCATCTCTTGTATTCTGTTGGTGAAGCTTGTATCTACAGCTCCTTGTCTCTTCTTTTGGTTTTCTATATCCAGGGTTGTTTCCATGTGTTCTTTCTTGATTGCTTCTATTTCCATTTTTAATTCCTTCAACTGTTTGATTGTGTTTTCCTGGAATTCTTTCAGCGATTTTTGTGACTCCTCTCTATGGACTTCTACTTGTTTATTTATGATTTCCTGGAATTCTTTCAGGGATTTTTGCGATTCCTCTCTGTAGGCTTCTACTTGTTCTCTAAGGGAGTTCTTCACGTCTTTCTTGAAGTCCTCCAGCATCATGATCAAATATGATATTGAAACTAGATCTTGCTTTTCTGGTGTGTTTGGATATTCCGTGTTTGCTTTGATGGGAGAATTGGGCTCCGATGATGCCATGTAGTCTTGCTTTCTGTTGCTTGGGTTCCTGCACTTGCCTCTCGCCATCAGATTATCTCTAGTGTTATTTTGTTCTGCTATTTCTGACAGTGGCTAGACTGTCCTATAAGCCTGTGTGTCAGGAGTGCTGTAGACCTGTTTTCCTGGTTTCTTTCAGCCAGTTATGGGGACAGAGTGTTCTGCTTTCGGGCGTGTAGTTTTTCCTATCTACAGGCCTTCAGCTGTTCCTGTGGGCCTGTGTCTGGAGTTCACCAGGCTGGTCACTTGCAGCAGAAAAGTTGGTCTTACCTGTGGTCCCGAGGCTCAACTTTGCTCGTGGGGTGCTGCCTACGAGCTCTCCACGGCGGCAGCAACCAGGAAGATCTGTGCCGCCGTTTCCGGGAGCCTCCGTGCACCAGGGTTCCAGATGGCGTTTGGTGTTTTCCTCTGGCGTCAGAGATGTGTGCAGAGTGCAGTCTCTTCTGGTTTCCCAGGCATGTCTGCCTCTCTGAAGGTTTAGCTCTCCCTCCCACGGGATTTGGGTGCAGAGAACTGTTTATTTGGTCTGTTTCCTTCAGGTTCTGGCAGTGTCTCAGGCAGGGGTCCTGCTGCTCCTGGGCCCTCCCCCACGGGAGCCCAGAGGCCTTATACAGTTTCCTCTTGGGCCAGGGATATGGGCAGGGGTGGGCAGTGTTGGTGGTCTCTTCCGCTCTGCAGCCTCAGGAGTGCCCACCTGACCAGGCGGTGAGGTCTCTCTCCCACGGGGTTTGGGTGCACAGAGCTGCTGCGGGCCGGGATCCGCGGGTTTGGGACTCCCGGTAAACACAGGAAGTGCCTGGTCCTAGAGGAATTTTGCCTCTGTGTGTCCCGAGTTCACCAGGCAGGTCACTTGCAGCAGAAAAGTTGGTCTTACCTGTGGTCCCGAGGCTCTCCGCGACGGCAGCAACCAGGAAGATCTGCCGAAATTAAGTTTCATGGTGTGGGATTTTCTACTTGTTGCCTCATGTTAGCACTCAGGATGTTTTGGATTTTGTGCTCTGGATTTTTCAGGTGATGGATATCATACAATTTCATCCGGTGCAGGTCGTGCGGTATGACTGAGTTCAAGACTTGGTCACTGACTGTTTTTTTCTACATTGACACAACGAGAGATGGCGATTTTAACACTTCCGCAGCCCCCAACTCTATAATTCACCTGGGATTCTAAGATCACCAGTGTTTATATCCAACCTGCGTTAGTTATCTTGCTGCTGTAACAAAATACCTGGCGGAAGCAATTTCAGTAAAGAGGGATGCCTTTGGCTCAGAGTTTGAAGGTTCTGTGGTAGAGAGGCCATGGCAGCAGGAGTGTGAGGCAGCTGCTCATGCTGTGTCTGAAATCGGAAAGCAGAGAGGTGAATGCTCACATCCAGCTTCTTTTCTTAGGAATGGTGCTACTCAGTTTTAGGGTAGGTCTTTCATCTCAACTAATCTCGTCCAGAGCTCTCTCATAGACATGCCTACCTAGTTTTCTAGGTGATTCTAGACCCTGTGAAGTCGATGATATTTACCATCATACTACCCCAGCCCAATTAAACAAGAACCACTATGAATCTTGGCTTATGAACTAAAAAAGTTCTTTGTGATTCTAACACTAGCTGGGGTTTGGGTTCACCGTAAGTATATCACAGTAGGAATAAAGACAAGACTAGTTGCACATCTTCTAGCTTTAAAACACTATTATTTGAGTAGTGTAATTTGTCTCTCTATAGAATGCACTTGAGTGGAAAGCCAGAGTCTGGCACTTTGGCCCTCTGATCCCATGACCCATGTCTTATGGAAAATGGGTTATTGGGAACAAGTATGAGCAAAAAACAATGTATGTATGGAAATGTCATAATGAAACCCACTATTTTGTACACTGACAAAATATAGGAACAAAATGAAAAAGATTTAATGGGAGCTTCCACAAAACACTATAATATTATTTTCTCTCTCATATCTTTCCTTTTGTAAAATAAAAACTATTCTCCTACTCTGACACTAATAAGGAAGACTTTATTCAAGACTATTTATTATATTCGGGAAGAGGACATAAGCTTAACTTTAAACACCAGGACAAGTTGCGTTTTATGGCTATTGGCACAAGGAAGTAGATATTTGGAAAATGAATAGGAAGAAATGTGAAGGAAGAACAGACTCTTGCTAGATGGGCCTTGCAGTGTTTTTGTGAAAGACTTAGACATTAAATCAGATTTGATATCATTAAATAACAAGATGGAGAATTCTCTCTAAATTGACTTAGTGGGATTCTTTTTTTTTTTTTTTTCTTTTCTTTTTTTCGGAGCTGGGGACCGAACTCAGGGCCTTGCACTTGCTAGGCAAGTGCTCTACCACTGAGCTAAATCCCCAACCCCGACTTAGTGAGATTCTTACTAAAGGCATGGTAAGGTCCAGGCTAGTAGGGAAGAGGGCTCAAAGGAGCATAACTAAGATTTGGTTAGGAAGAAGGTTATGGCTTGAGTGTGAAATGTTCCCACAGGCTCATGTGTTTAAACACATGGCTTCTAGCTAGTAGCACTATTTTTGTAGGTAATGGGACCTTTGGGATGTAGGGCTAGCCATTCTAGCCTAATCAATGAGTCCTAGGTGCCAATGAGAGAATCTGTCTCAGAAATTAAAGCGAATGAATGGGTCTTGAGTAATAGCACCCAGGGCTGATCTCTGACATATACATGTACACACACACACACACACACACACACACACACACACACACACACACATTTTATTCAATTCCTTCTGAATAACCAAATCCATAAATAACAATTCTGAGAATTCTAGTATCTACTGTAGTTAATATTATGTGATAAAGTTTTCTCTGGGTAGCCCTGGATGTCCTGGAACTCTGTAGGCCAGGCTGGCCTCAAACTCAAAAGATCTGCTTGCCTCTGCCTCCCAAGTACTTGGATTAACAGTGCGTGCCACCACCACCCGGCAGGATTTGGTATTTCTTAAAAGTTTGATCTTAGACCATTTGATTAGTCTTAGTATCACCTTGACCCTTGCTACAAACACATCTGTTCTGGCCTCCTTCAGGGCTGCTAAATCTGAGAGTCTAGGGCAGAGTCCAGCATCTATGTTTTAGCAAACCCTCCGACACACACTAATGCTTGCAGGTCACAAATAAACGGAAACAGCTTTGGGTGTGGGTCCTAGAACAATAAGACACGCTTACCTGACTATACTTTTTCTGAGATCCAGATGGTTGTGCTAACCAACATCCCAGCTGTCACGATGTCATGGTGGGACATTAGAATCTGGGTAAAAACAGAGAAGCTGTGCTGGAACTCCCCAAGTCTCTCCTTTCGAGGATCAGAGCGCCATTTGTCTCCAGGACCTGCAGACCCAGTGCGTTCCTGCCTGTGGCTCAGCTGAATTCAGTAGAGGACGGCAATTTAGGAATGGGATGGAATTTATGGGGAGGATTATTCTTTGGTGCAGGAACGATCAAGAGTGTGATGTAAGACTCAGCAATGAAATCGGTTACAGAGCGGCAAAATCTATATGGTCCTAATATAAACATCTTAATATCAGAAAAAGAGGAAGGACCTCTGGGCCGCCTCTAACGAGACGTTGAAAGTTCTTCTGCACTTTCCGCACGAAAAGCGGCGCGACGTGATTTTATTTTATTTTATTTTTTTTAAAGCAGCGGGCTAGATTGGCTTAGAGAAACATATTAGATAATGAATTATTCAGGGTGATCTCCTAGGCCGGGGGAGAGGCGCACCTGTCTGAGATGCTTATAGACTTGATTAGATAACATTTGTCAGCTGCCTCAGCCGCAGGTAACTCCTGACGAGAATTGTATTTCCCCGTAGGTAGTGGAACCAAGCAATGTTCCGAATTTCATGGGGCTGTTAAAGGGGTTTGCAGGAGTTGTCACACTTAAGAGGCTGCACGGTGGTTGTCAAGATAATCAAACCATTTGCAATCACTGCCTCCTGCTCTCCCGACCCCTCCTTCCCTAAATGGTAATGTAAAACAGTTAGGAAGAAATGACACATTTGCATGCTATAAATAGATCGCTCGCAGTCAAAGGGTAATAGATGTTGTCTTTTCCTTGATAAATTTCTGTGAATTCTTTGCACCCTCGTCTGTCTTTGGGTAGAGCTCTAGAGTGGCGGACATCACCAGCCAGATTTTCTTGGCCCAACTTTTGATTTCCGGTGCCCAACTGCTCACACCCGGATGACTTCCCATTTTGCCTAAAACACTTTTTAATTTAGAAGACTTTGCTTCTTCCGGAATGCATTTTCGGGACTCGTTTTTAATAATATGTCTCCCACAAGTGTACGGCGTTGTCACGCTGAGGCAGAAACATCTGTAATTTTGCCTTTAGTGTGTTCAGAGAGAAGGCAGGGCTTAAGTCATAGCATATGGTAAAGTGCTTGGAGAGAGAGAGTAATTGGGTTCAGACCCGGTTCTGGGTGGCCTCAGCCATGCTCCTGGCCTTCCTCAGGTGGAACCAGTGCCCGCTTCCAAAATATCATAGTTTTAAACAGATGTGATGTGCACAGGGTTTCTGCTCAATGCTAAGACGGCCCTCATAAATGTGAGTTTAAATTAAAAATATTTTAGTTATGATGAGTGTGTGTATGTGTGTGTGTGTGTGTGTGTGTGTGTGTGTGTGTGTGAGAGAGAGAGAGAGAGAGAGAGAGAGAGAGAGAGAGAGAGAGAGAGAGAGCTCACAGGTGTTTGTGCACCACAGTGTACATGTATCAATTAGACAACCACTTTTGAAGTCAGTTCTCCCTTCTGCCAGGGTTCTGGGATAGGACTCAGGCCATCAGGCTTCCCAGGGAAACACTTTTTGTCTGCTGAAGCATCTCACCCGTCCAGTTTAAGTTGTTTGTTTGTTTGTTTTGGATGGAATTTAGGAAAGTAGGACTTAAAATCCATGTGATTCACGCTGGCAGGGTGGGTGTCTTTAGAAGAACCCCACATTTATTTTGAGGAGAGAGAAAAGAGAGCAAGAGAGAACAAAGACCTTGCTGCCCTCTGAACAGTCACCCTCTTTCCCAATGTTTTTCTTCAACTCTTTACCTTCAGACTTAGTTTTGTGTCAGTTATAAATGTGTCTCTCTGTGAGGCTAGGTGATGAAGACTTAGCAGGGAATCCTCTCTAAAAGGTGAGAGCTTAAAAAAAAAAAACGTCGGTTACTACATTTTCACTATGAAACTTCAGTCTTGTAAAGGGGGAGGAGAAGTGTTTGCATTCATGATGAAGACAAAATAAAAGCTAGGCCAGAATCACAGGCACTGAACTCACATTAGCTAAGGAAATGATTCTGCAGACAAATCCGGACAAAGGGCCAGAGAAAGCAGATCCAGCCCTCAGTCAGAAGTCGCCCTGTGGTGGAGCAGACTCGCTTCCGCTCCCCCAGTTCCTCTTTCGCGCTCTTGTCTGGAGTTGCCCATCTTCCTCCAGGTATGAGCCCAGCCGCAGAGTGGCCAACTCTGCCTTCAGCTTTGAAAGTGAGCGAAGAGGAGGATTAAGTAGCGGTTCCAAGACGTAATAACACTAAGAAATATTGCCTCAGACTAAAAGATGGCCCCCAGATTTTTCTCAAGTGCCGAGGAAATGAAAGCAGAAAATTGTTCTGTGCCATTTCTGGAGCGCTCTGCTATTAGAGACAGATGATAAACCTCACCAAATTGGCACTCCACGCGACCGGCTGGAGCAGATAGACATTGCTTGCCCTTTTTAAAACAGAGTTAACATGGCAACAAGCTGATTGCAGCTAAATCATGCCCTCCCATCGAGCTCCCTTCGGGAGGCTGCTGGCCGGAAAGCATAAATAAAAATATGCGTGCGAACATGCCTTGTGTTTCCTTACTTAGATCCTGCCAAAGAGGAGCATGAAGGGCTTAAGAGGCTTAAGTTTTCTCCTTCCTGCTTCACTGGGGTGTGAACTTAGATTGCCCGGATTCCTAGGCCGATTTTGATTTTAGACTCTCCTAGCAAGGCACAGTGTGCTCTCATAATCAAACGCGAAGTCTCAACCTGAGCTCCACTGTTTGGGTGTTAGCAAAGTAAGATAAGCAGGTACCTCCCTTCCCCGGCCTTTGACCGACAAGATTGATCCCATCTTCAGTGTTGACATTTTGGTAAACTACACTTTTTTTCTCTGCTTGTCTAATTTTGTTTTTTGATAGTTGGGTCACTTTAGTAAATAAGAGGGATTGAGAGAAGGGGAGAAGGAAAGGAAAACTAGAGAGCGCATGTCACAGGGTTTCTATTGCATGGCCAAAAGTCACGTTGGGGTGGTGGGGGTTGTGGAGGGGGGAGGAAAGGATTTATTTCCTCTTATACTGGTAACAGTCTTTTGCTGAGAGAGTTCAGGACAGGAACACAAGCAAGAACTGAAGTAGAGGCCACGGAGGGCTGTGCTCTCCCTAGCTTTCTGGGTTTGTTTTCTTAGACATCCTAGAACGACCCTGTCAAGGGGCGGCGCCACCACAGCAGGCTAGGCACTCTCATTTAAACCAGTAATGAAGAAAAACGCCCCACAGACTCACCTACAAGCAACAGGCATTTTTCTCAGATGAGGGGTTCTTCCCCGCAGACAACTGTAGCTTGAGTCCAGTTGACACACACAAATACAGTGAGGCAATAAGGAGACAAAAGAGAAGGAAAAGAAAGAGAAAAAGGACAGAAACCGGAAAGTTAAGAAAACCCCAGGCAAGGGTCAGGAGTGGTTTCAAAATTCCCCAAAATAGGAAGTAGTGGTGGGGAATTTGAGAGGCAATTATGAATTATGCACTTGATTCTTCCCTTTATATGCATATATAAAATATATAAAACACGTTATAATAACAACTATATAAAATACATATTTTAAAAGAAAAGCATATAGAAAATATGTTTCTTTAACCTTTCTAAGTTTATTTTGATAGGTGGTCTACACAGATTACCTAGCTTTAAGCTGAGGCCTTTCTATTTTTCCTTTACATATGATAGTTCTGAGAGTTACTTATCAATTATTGGTAGAAGGTGTCAGGTCTCTTATTCAGATTTATCTAAATGCCAGTCTTTTTCTGTCCAGCTAGACGGAGAAATATATGGCAATGAAAAACAAAAGGGACTAATCCACTACCCAAAGACTATACATGGACTGACCCATGGCTCCAACTGCATATAGCAGAGAATGGCCTTCTTGGGCACCAATGGAAGGAGAAGCCCTTGGTCCTGCCAAGGTTGGACCCCCAGTGTAAAGAAATGTAGGGGGCGGGGAGTGGTAAGCAGGGGTGAATCGGGAGGAGAACACCCTTATAGTTGAAGGGGAGGGGGAGGGAATAGGGGATTATGGACAGGAAACCGGGAAAGGGAATAACATTCGAAATGCAAATAAATATCCAATAAAAAATACATTAAAAAAAAAAAAGGAATGCTTTGTGAGGAAGCTTCTGTGCCTTGTCAGACTGTGGAGGGGAGGTTTTGGTAATGACCACAGGTGAGTCATTGCCATGTACTTGTTTACCAGGGAACACATTCATTTTATTATTTATTAGCTGTAAATCTTATACAGTTATATTAGAGATGGGTATGGCACTGTCATACTGGAAAGATAGGCACTCATCACCTATAGACAAATCACAAGTCACAGAGATCAAAGGGCTTGACAGAGAAGAATGTGGTCTCTGAGAGCCTCTGCTGAGGGACAGAGAGGAGAATGGGTAAGTTAGGGGCTGTTTTCCACAGGATGTTGGTGACATTGTCTGAGGCTGTGAAGGGGAGCTGAGAATGAAAGCGGGGACTGAGTCATGCCGTCTAGGGAAAGGTTAAAGGAGAACATGAGGTCACACCAACGGCAATCCCTCCATGAAGGTGTAGTCCTAGAGTGTACAAAGGACAAAGAAGTAAGCGTTGCAGTGGGGAAAGATATAGAAGACACAATTAGGAGGATGGGCCAGGCCTGCGTGGAAACCTGAGTAAAGATTCTAGAGATGGTTCTTAGTGTGATGGGAATGGTCGGGCATTTTTGAGCAAAGGAGTTGCCTGATCTAGCACATACAAACCCAAATATATGTATATAAGTATTTCTAACACACACACACACACACACACACACTCACACACACACACACTCACACACACTCACACATACACATAAACTCACACACATACATACTCATGCACACATACACACACTCACACACATACACACACACTCTCACACACACACACTCACATATACACTCACACATACACATATACACACACACTCACACACATACATACTCATGCACACATACACACACTCACACACATACACACACATACTCACACACACACTCAGACACACTCATATACACACACTCAAACACACACTCTCACATACACTCACATACACACACATATACACACACACTCATACACATACATGCTCTCCCTCACACACACACACCCACACCCACTCACACACACATCCACTCACATCCACTGACACGCACATCCACTCACACACACACACACAAAACTCACACACACTCTCACATCTACTCACATCCACTTACACACACACATCCACTCACACATACACACACACTCACACACACATATATATACTCACTCACACATACACACACATCCACATCCACTCACATTCACTCAC